>NW_006408681.1:1120685-1129460 GCF_000296735.1 Chrysochloris asiatica
AGGGACCAGTTGCTGGAGAAGGATATCATGTTTGGTGAGGTGAGGTGGAGGGTCAGAAGAAAAGAGGAAGACCCCCAACGAGATGGATTGACCAAATGGCAGCATTGATGGACTCCTGCGTGGCAACAATAGGCCCAGGATTGGGCAATGTTTTGTTCTGCTGTGCAAAAGGTCTGTATGGTTCAGTACCAACTTGATGGCACCTAACAAAAACATCAGAGACTCTAAGTTTGTCCTTATTTTTTCAGTGATGATTTTTTATAGTCTAAGCTTTATGTTTAGGTCTTTAATCCACATCAAGTTCATTTTTGTATATGGCATGAGATGTGGTATTGTTTCTTTTTTCTCAAAACGGATTTCCAATTTTGCCAGCACCATTTGTTGAAGAAACTATCTTTTATATATTTAATGCAACTGAATTTGTCGAAGATGTGTCTCTTGTAGACAGCATGTTTTTACCCATTCTGCTACTCTCTGTCTCTTGACTGCTGCATTTAATTCATTGACATTCAATGTAGTTATTGACGGGTATAAATTGATTGCTGCCATTTTGCTCTCTGTGTGTTTTTGTAACACTGTGGCACATAATTTTCAGCACTAGTTTAGTTTTGTTTGTGCATTTCATTTTCATTTCTGTTGTGATTATGTTTGCTAAATCTTTCACATTTTCAACAATTTGATGTGAAGGTGCATTAATTTTCTTTGAGGTTACCCTGTAATTTATTATTTTCCCCCATTTAAAACAATCTGTTTTATCTTGAAATCTATTTGATTTCCTCACCATTAGGCAGTTGTGTAGCAATACTATTTCCTCCTTTTGCTTTGTAGTCAACTTCATTATAAAATGATATCTCTGGTTTTACTTTAAATACTTCTATATCTGGATTGGAGTCCTGGTGTGGCACTGTAGGGTAAGCATTGGACCACAAACTGGCTTTGAACCACAAAGTCAGTGGTTTAAACCCACTAGCCACTCCTCAGAAATGCTGTACAGGGTCGCTATGAGTCAGAACCAACTTGAGAGCACTTAACAACAACAATATATCTGGAATGGGTTCTGATGGTGTTATCATGTATGTTAATCTCATGTTGCTGTTGACTGTTGTTGTTTCTCCGTCTAAAGAACTCACTATAGCACTTTTGGTAACAGTAGTCTGGTTATTACAAAGTCCTTTAATTTCTGCTTATCTGGAAATGTCCTAATTTCACTGTCATATTTGAGGGACAGCTTTTCTGGGTATATGATCCTTGATTGGCAGCTTCTGCTCCCCTCCCCGCCCCCGAGTTCTGCAGATGTCATCCTATTGCCCGCTTGCCTGCCTGGTTTCTGCTGAGAAATCAGAGCTTAGTCTTATTGGTTCTCCTTTGTAGGTAACTTTACATTTTTCCTGAGCTGCTTTCAGGGTTCTTACTTGTCTTTGGTCTTGGAAAGTTTGATTATGCTATGCCTTAGTGATTTCTGTTGGGATCTATGCTGTTTGGGGTTTGTTCAACTTCTTTTATGTTTATATAGTCTCGTCTTTCATAATAGGGAACTTTTATTCCAACAACTCATTTGATAATTTTCTATGTGCTTTTTATTGTCTCTTTCTGTTCTGCAATTCTAAACATTTATAAGTTATTCCTCTTCATGGTGTTCCACATAACTTTTAGACTCTCCTCAGGGTTTTTTTTCATTTTTTCTTCTAATTGTTTTTCTAGCATATTAATATTGAAAGATTTATCTTCAAGCTCACTAATTAACCTTTCATTGCTTTGAATCTACTCCTTTATCCTTCTAATTGTCCATTTTTGTATTGTTCATTTCCAAAATCTTCATATTAGTCTTCTAGATTTCTGATGGCAGGTTTTGTATTGTTTCAATTTTTTTGTTTATTTTGCCTGTTTGTTCTTTTAGTGTTTTCTTGAATTCTTCTACAGTTTTTTTCTGTGTTCTGTGTTCTTATTTTTAATTTTCTTTTAAAATCAATATTATCTTGATCTTTCAGTCATTCTATTGAAGGCACATAAACATCATTCTCTTTAATTCTTTTTCAGTAAGTTACATTCCCTTTTATTCCTCAAAATGTTTTCTGGCTCTGCATATTAGTCATATTTTGAGCCAGTCTGTCTTTCTTCATGTGAGCTAAAATTGTTTTGTTGTGACTAGGACATTGTGGTGTTGTTGTATTTGTATTTAGCTGATGTGTTCTTAAACTCTCACCAACTTTCTCCTGTGGGTATAGTTAAAGAATTAAAACCAGTGTACCATTTTCCATCCACTGTTCATATACCTAAATTTAGGCTGGGTTTGGCTGATGTGGGCTGCTGTTTATCATTGATCTGGTGCTATAGGAGATGGTTTTGGGTCTTTCCCAGTGGGTCGAGCTGAAGAAGGTATGGTTGTGGCTGGGCTGTATGGGCACAGTTGCTGTCTCCTCTCATTTGGGAAATACCACCACCACCCCCTGCATGTACATACACACACAAGAAAACAAAACAGAATAAATAAATAAGCAACCAATAGTTAAAAGAAAAAATGGTAAAAGAGAAAAAAATAAATAAAAACAGACAGCAACCAGAAAAAAAAAAACCAAAACCTAAAAAGAGATAAGAGAGACAGGAAAATGGAGTTATAGAAGAGAAAAATAAGTGAGAAAATAAAAGGAAGAAATTAAAACCAATGCTTGGAAAACCCAGGAGAGGGAAGACAAAAAGAGAAAAACACTAGAGTGATATAGAAACATCAAAAGAAAGAGAGAGAAAAGAAGTGGGGAAATGAGAAACAGAAACAAAATTGGAAAAAGAAAGTGGAGATGAAAAGGATAAAATTCAAGAGAATGGAAAGAGAAGAAAGAATAAAGAAAGAAAAATAATGAAAACAGCAAAAGAGAAAAAACAAAAACAAAAAACCAGCGTAGCTGTTGGATCTGGAGAGGAGAAAACTCTGAGGGACTCCTGCCAGTCTAGGAGCTCATGAGATGGGTGTGGGAGGGATGTGACAGTGGAGCTCCTGGCCCTAGATGGGGTTCCTATAGGCCTAGGTGTTATCTATCTTCAGGGAATTCAATCTGGAAGTTTGTGGAGGTCTTTGATGGAGCTGGTTTCACTCCGTTAGGACCACAGAGCAGCTAGGGGCGGGGTGGTTGATTATGAGGGTTTCTGTTAAACTAATGCTGCTTTGCTGACTCTGTGGGTTCTGTAGGTCTGAAGCTGAACCTGCCTGAATTCAGGTACCAAAGTGGCATAGCTAGCCCCCACCTTATGCTGGAGTGGCTCACAACCACAAGGCTTTATATCCCAGAGAGAGCAGGGTCTGTATTGGAGGTGAATAAAGGTGGGAATTGGTCACCAGGGGAGCATGGGAAAAAGGAGTCATATTTTTTTCCCATTGCCTGTGTGAATCTACTCTGCCAGGCCACTTTCTTCCACCAAAGCTGTTCACAATAGTTCAAGATGGTCTCACTGCACCTGGCCAGCCATTCACCAGTCAGTTTCCCTCTCTTTCTGTCCCAACAAATACTCAATGCACTCCTGTAATCTTTCTTCTGAAGTTTAGGGTTCCAGGATTTTTATCTGTTATTTGTTTCATTGTTGTAGTGTGTCAGCATAGTGCATCTGCCTAGCACATCATCTTGCTGAAGTCCCAGCGTCTCTTTTATAGCAAACGCCTAAGTGATGCAAGGTCAGGAAATTTTTCTTTTGGATGATATACCCCTTGAAGACGGAAATGGATCTCACTGATCATTTTATCCTTTTTGCTTAGCATATAATGAGTGTTTAATAGGTGTGTGGGGAATAAATGATTTTCCTGGAGGTGGGCCTTAAGGAGAGTAGGCAAGACTGGAGGTGTAGTGGTGGCTTGGGGGACAGTCATCATAGAAGGAAGATCACAGTCAAGGCTCTGTGGGTGTTAGAGGAATAGCTAATACTTCAGTTGATTGAATCATAGCATATATGCAGGGAAAGATTGGGAGAAAAAGTTTGAAAAATATATTCAGGTCACATTATTAAAACCCTTGAACACTAGAACACCCAGAATTCCACTGATTTGGGCCAGGTTTCTGAAAGCTTTTGAGAAAGACAGTGATACGGAGGGAGCTGTGTTCTTTGAGATTTATCTGGAAACTGTGTGAAGGTTGGACTGAAGAGGGGAAAAGAGATTAAAAAGATACCACTTCAATGGCTTTGCAGTAATGCAGGGAGATAATGAAAGTCTGAAGTGGTGGAAAGGAAATACAGAGGAGGGGTGAGATTCAAGGGACATTCAGAGGTTATTGATCATTTCTTGGGCCATAACACAGATGAAGCCATCTTAAGTATCTCATTCCTGCCTATTTTTATCACTGAAGCTATAGGTAGCTAGAGGCAAAGTGGCATTGCTCATGGCATGGTCATATTTATGTACATTGGAATGCATTACAATACTCACAAAGAGATCCTGAGCTTCCCAGAAATATACAGAGTGCATAGGTAATTAGAATTAAATACTCTAATAGACTCAGAACAAAATAGTTAAGTAAAGAGCCTTGTTGACTGGAAAAAGCAACTTCCCATAAGACATTTATTTAATTATAAATGAAGCTGAGAAGTTCATGTGTTGATTTGATATCTTCCTATAAAATACATTTGCAGGGGTTTTTTTGTTTGTTATTTTTTCCCTCTCAAATGCTTATTAACTTCATAAATTAAAAAAAGAAATTAGGTTAAAACTTTAGCTGTGAAAGAAATAATCAAGCATAGTGAACTTCTGCAATGTGTGTAAAACAATTATCACTAATAACATTAATTGCTCAGGTGCTGTTAATGAGAACTCAAGCAATTAGAACCTTAAAATTCAAACCTAATTCCTTTCCACAAAAGAAAATAGTTTCAGGAGTTACTTTTAAACATTTTTACCTATACAGACAATCCTCAGGTTGTGAACAAGATCTGTTCCTGTGTCTTTAATCTGTCGGTAAGTCAGACAGGTACATGTTGTTGTTGTTTTAAGTGCCATGGAGTCGGTTTTGACCCATAGTGACCCTGTGTAGGGTTTCTGAGGAGTGGTTGGTAAGCTTAAACTGCCGACCTTGAGATTGAAACTGGCTTTGCAGTCCAGTGCATTAACCCACAGCATCACACCAGGATTTCAGACAGGTACAGAGCTTCTTATTTAATTGAGTGCAAGAATGGGTTGAAAAATTAGGCAGTCTGCTTCTATAAAGATTTACAACCTTGGAAACCCTATAGAAGAGCTCTACTTTGTCCTATGGAGTTGCTTATGAGTCAGAATCAATTCCATGGCAGTGGGTTTGGTTTTCAGTGATTTCAGAGCTGCATGTGCAGCAGTTGAAGTGGATTATGATGAAGAATGGCACCTAACAAAAACAACATAACAGGAAGTCTAAAGGCAGAGCAGAGGACAGAGGTTGAATTCTCAACTTCCATCAGGGAGACTTGGGCTCAACTCCCAATCAATGGACTTCATGCCACCACCAATCTATCAGTAAAGACCTGTATGTTGCTGAGATAGTGAGCAGGCCCCAGCGGCCCTTCCAGACGAAGATGGAGTAGGAAGAAAGACTTAGTGATGTACTTCCAAGAATCAGCCAATGAAAACCCTATGGATCACAATGGTCTGATTTACAACAATTATGGGGATGGCACAGGACCAAGCAATGTTTAGTTCTCTTGTACATTGAATCATCAGGAGTTGAAGACAACTCAAGGGCAGCTAACGACAATAAACAACCCTCAAAAGTGAGTCAACTGTAAACATCTGTTGTGTCTGAAAAGTGTACTTGCCAAATGAAAATACTTCTAACCCACCCTTTTTAATTCACCTCAGGCAGGTTAAAAAAAACAACTGAGAAGTGAGCAGAAAAAGGAAAAACAGGGAGGGAAACAACAGATATTTAGAGAGCCCGTACAAGGCACTTTGCTGGGTATTAAGTGGTGAGTAAAGCAGACATAGTACCTGACTTCTTGAAGCTTCCTGACTAGTGTGGAGGACACAGAGTTTAGACAAGTAAATAAATGTGTGAATATGTAAGTACAGATTGTAATAAGAACTCTGAAAGAAAACTATCAGATGCTTGGAGTGAGGAAATCAGAAGTCTGTCAGAGAAGGTCTCCCTTGGGAAGTAGAAGTAATGGTCAATCAGGTGAGCAGTAGTAGGAAAAATAAATGTAAGAGTTTGAAAGAATATGGTTGAGGCATTGTGGTAGAGGGTGGCTGGAGGGGTGATATAAGATTAGAAATATAGTCAGATTATGTTGGAGCTGCAGGCCATATTAAGAAGTGTGGGTTTTAAGATAAGTATACTGGGAAGCTACTGAAGCAATTATGTTGTTGTTGTTGTTGTTAAGTGCCATCGAGTCGGTTCCGACCCATAGCGACCCTGTACAGGGTTTCCGAGGGTGTAAATCTAGCAGTACAATAAAACCAACCAATGAATGCTTTAAAAGAGTGGCCTAATTTCTTAGTGGCAAATAGATTGTGGGAGTCAAGAATGAAAGGAGATTAGCCAGAGACTAATTGCAAAGGTCTAAACAAGAGGTCATAGTGGTGGGGGGAGGAAAGACCTGTTTATAATTGTATCTTTTGTGCATGTCAGACATCTTGCTTGATGAAAACCTATATGTATAATCAATAAATATAGTGTAACAATGCATTAATTAGTTAATTAATTCCATGTTGTTTTAGTTTCTTAAAAAGAGGAGCTGATCTATATTGTTAACTGGATTAAGCATTTCACAAGTACTGAGAGAGCAATTATATAGACACATAGTCAATCTGTTTCGTTTGCTAAGAAGACAGGCCTGTTGTAAGAGCCAGTTGGGTTACTTTGGCTATATTAACAACGAAATTATACAGACCACATGGCTATCCAGAGTTATGTTTAGTAATTATATTAACTCAAGAGAAAATCAATTCGATTTAAGTCAGGTTAGTCATTCATTAGAGCTTTGAATACACAGTCTAAGGCATTATAGTGTAAACAGTCATGATTCCTAGATATTTTATTTCATAGATTAGTGTACTTTTTCAAAAATTGGGGGATTGTTGCCACCTTTATATTATTAAGTTGTTAAGTGCCATTGAGTCAGTTCTGACTCATAGTGACCCTGTATAGAGTCTCCAAGGAATGGCTGGTGAGTTTGAACACCAAGCTTGCAGATCAAACTGACCTTGAGGTTGAATGCTTATCCTACAGTACCACACCAATACTCCAGATTGTTAAGAAAGAGCATTAAAATAAATCAAACAGTTACAGTCTCAATTAGGATTCCTAGTTACAAGCAACAGAAATGAATTCTGTCTAACTTAAGTAGGAAGGAATTTATGATGAGTGTTTTGTGTCATTCACAGAATCACCAGAAAGCTGGAGGCTTAGGGCCATGCCTCCAGGAACACTGTCCCAAATTTCTCATGTGATGAAAACACCACTGTAACTGACAGTGCCGGGAAAACATTGACACAAGGCCCTTGGAGTGATTGTGTGGATGGCATGAGACCTGGCCATACTTCATTCTGTTGTATACCCAGTCGCTATGAAGAGGAATGGCACTTAACAACAAAGCCAAAAAAAAAAAAAAGCAATCATGCATAACATTAATATCTGGAAAAAAATAATCCAAAAGCAACTGCTAGAGTTGAGAGCATCACTTCATAATCATAAAAATATTCAGTTCTCTAGAACATTTACCAGTTATAAATTTACATGCACCATATGAAAGAATCCTTAGGTGATTAGTAGTTCAAATCTTTCAGTTGATAGTTGAACACTTAAACATTTTTCTTGTGCATAATTTTGAATTGTTGTTGTTAGGTGCCATCAAGTCACTCCAGACTCATAGTGACCTTACACACAACAGAAGGAAACACTGCCCAATCCTGGGCCAACCTCACAATCATTGCTATGTTTAAACCCATTGAGGCTGCCACTATGCCATTCCATCTTGTTGGGGGATCCTCTTTTACTCCAACCCTCTACTTTATCAAACATGATATCAGTTAATATGACTATAATTTTAAATTATCCATAAGATTTTCAATGAATAATTTTGAATAAGAGTCATATTACCTAATCTTCCATGTTGTTGTTATTGTTAAGTTCCATTGAGTCAGTTCCAACTAATAATAACCCTGTGTAGTGATTCTGAGGCTTTAAATCTTCGTGGGAGCAGAAGGCTTCATCTTTCTCTCATGGAGCAGCTGCTGGGCTCAAATGGTGGACCTTGTGGTTCACAGTCCAGTGCTTATCATATAGACCCTCTAGGCTCCCTGTAAGGAGCCACCATGCTCCCTGCCTTCTTTGTAGGCATATTATCCTACCACCGACAGCGTCGCATTTCAGGATAGATCTTGATATGTTATTTTTGTAGATGAATGTGATGCCATTTCTCTCTAATTCATCATTCATGGCTTAGTCAACAATATGACTATCCAGTTCAAAATGGCCAATACCAATCCACTTCAGTTCACTGATATGCAATGCCTTGGATATCAATTTCTATGTATTCCATGTCATTTTTGAACACTTGCAGTTTTCTTTGATTCATATTTTGTACATTCCACATTCCTTTTATTAATGGTTGCACCTGCTTCTTCTCATTATGAATCATGCCACATCAGTAAATGAAGGTCCTGAGAACTTTACTCATCCACAGACTTAAGATTGACTCTACACTGAAAATAAAGCTCTTCCTTAGTTGAAATATGTGACTTCTAACCTGAGACATTCATCTTCTGGCACTATATGTACTGCAGCTCTTTGTAAGGTTTTCACTGGACTTTAAAAAAAAAAAAAA
>NW_006408681.1:1129560-1130623 GCF_000296735.1 Chrysochloris asiatica
GTAAGGTTGATGCACAAATCCATCTGACTCCATACCCCATGCTTTTTACTACTATCCTTAGTTTCTACTACTGTAAAATGAGGATAATTATAACTGGGGCTTCCTTTATAGAGTTATAAGAATTAAGTGATGAATAGAGGGTTCTTAGTGCACAGCTGAGTACATGATCAGTTTGATACATGGTGGGTCTTTCTAAGATTTAACAAATATGTTCACACATTTTCCCCTCTATCTGGGATACCTTTTCTTTTCTCTTGGCCAAAGGAGTAACTTAAGCATTTCTTCCTGTGAACCTTTCATTGACCACCACCATTTCTTTACCATATGTCTTTCATAATGCTTAATTCACTGCATCACCATCATTTCCTGACATATAGTGTTATCAGTTATAGCATACCCCAAACTCATCCAATCACAGGAAGTACACAAGTTACTTTTTAAAAATACTGATTGCCAACCTTCCTCTGAAGATATAGATTTTGAAGGCCTGAGGTGATGCCTAGGTATCTGTGTTTTGTTTGTTCTTTAAACTTTTTATTTGAATTGAGTGAATATTTACAGAGCAGAAAATTCATTTAACATTCAACACATCATGCACTTTGCTTCATTACAATGAATGCAGTCTTCTCCATGTACCATCAGTTAACAATATTTGCCTCTATTCACTTTAACTCTTGCATTCTTCCCTGTGTCTCCTGCTGCCTTCATCTTTTCTCTGCCAACCTCCCTCTTCTTATATTTTGCTTGCCCTATCACCCATGTTAACATGTGTCTACCCTCTAGTCTGTGAATAATTCTCCCCCAACCCATAACCATCACAGAATGTTTCTTTTATCAGGAAAAGCTTTTTCTTAACTTTTGACAACAGTGGTCTCATATAATATTTGTCCTTTTGTGGTTGACTAATTTCACTCAGCATACGGTTCTTCAGGTTCATCCATGAGGTGGCAGATTCATTGTTATTCTTCAAGGTTGCATAGTATTCCATTGTGAATAGTACCAAAGTTTGTTTAACTATTCTTCTGTGGATGGACATTTAGGCTTCCTCCATCATTTTGCTATC
>NW_006408681.1:1141773-1174780 GCF_000296735.1 Chrysochloris asiatica
CCATAGCGACCCTGTACAGGGTTTCCGAGGGTGTAAATCTTTACGGGAGTAGAAAGCCTCATCTTTCTCCCGCGGAGCGGCTGGTAGTTTCAAACCGCTAACCTTAAGGTTCGCAGCCCGATTCGTAACCACTACGCTACCAGAGCTCCTTATATATATATATTTCATAATAAAACAAAGGTGTGAAAACATAACTAAATACATAAAAGAAATCATTTCCCTTTTTTCACTCATGGAGTAAGAAATCATTAGAATTTTCTCATTCATGGTTTTTGGAAGGGATGCAGTAAACAGACTGTTATAGTGACCATATTTGTATAACTTTTTCTTTAAAAGAAGTTATATTTTAAAAGGAAGTTATATGTCTTGTTTCAAAAATATTTTTGTTTCGTAAAATCTCCTAATAGAAGTTGATGATTTGGTTCTTACTTTTGTGCTGACTCATGGTTAAGGGCACTTTGGGGGGAAAAGTCTGGTAGCTACTGGAAATTCAGTCACTGAGAACTCTATAGAGCATACTTCTAGTCTGACACACATGAGAATGAGCAACGTGACTGCATATGGCTCACCTTCTCCTTCTTCTTCTTCTTGTGCTGATTAAAGAGAAATGTCTTAAGATCTGGGGAAGGAGATTTAAGTTAAGAGAGATTTGTTGTTGTTGGGTACCATTGAATTAATTCTGACTTAGTGACCCAATGTGACAGAGTAGAACTGGTCCATCTGGTTTTCTAGGCTATAAACTCTAGGGAATCAGATTGCTAGCTCTTTCTTCTGTAAAGCCATTGTAGGGGTTCAACCACCAACATTTTGCTTAGCAGTCAAGTACTTGACTGTTACGTCACCAAGGCTCCTTAAGAGAAGTTTAGGAACTCCATAAAGTAATCTAGATTTTGGGGTATTATGGTTCGGTTCTCAGATGTATGCTATTCAGTCAAGGTTTTCTTTTATGTTTTTGATTTACATTATTGTTGTTAAGTGCCGTTGAGAGTTTCCAAGGAGTAGTTGGTGAGCTTGAACCACCAACCTTGCAGTTCAAGCAACTTTGTAGTCTGATGCATTAGCCCACAGTGCCATACCAGGACTCCTTTGATTTACATTATGACCATGCTAATATCCCCAGAAAATTGTCATACTGTTTCTGTTAGTAAGTTGGTAAATATATCAGTCAAGACAAGTTAGATTGTGCTGTGGTAATAAATAATATGAAAATCTCAAGGATTAGTAGAATATATCTTAGTTATTCCAAGTTTTCTATTGGTCTAGATTCTTATGAGCATAGTCTTCCTCCATCTGGCACCATTACCATTCCATGCTGCTTAAATAGCATGACATCTCCAAAACATCATACACTTCCAATTCACCCAGGTTGGACAGAGCGAACTGGGCAGTCAATCAATGCCAATTAAATCCTTCCATGTGGAAGTGACCCATGCCACATGTCTCATTGGCCCAAGCAAGTCACATGCTTTTGCCACCTTCAAGGGTTCGGCCAAGTGCAATCCTCCTGTGTGCCTAAATGGACAAGAGAACTAGATATTTTAGTAAGCAGCATAATGTCTACTGCAGTTACATAGCAGAATTAGGATTAAATAAATTTTATATTTTATAGAAATGATTTGAGTCCTGCTTGGGAGGACTCAAATGGTAATGATAATTTCATATTGTGAGATCAATGAGTCTAGTTGCCATTTATGTTTTTCAAAAAAGATATTTCCAATGATTACTTCATTGTTTTTGGAGCATTTTTCAACATGTTTTCCATTCCATTATTTAGCAAAGGTTTTGATGTACTTGCTTTGGGCCAGGCACTGTGCTAGGTACAGAACATATGAGTATGAATTAAGTGCTGCTCTTTGGCATGATAATATCATGTGGTAATTGCAACATAAAAGTCTGGATGTGTACAAAGTGGCCCAGCACCATCAAGGATAGAAAAAGAATTCTTAGGTTGAAGAGATACTTAACAAAGTTTATCAGGTGAAAAGTTTGGGGAGGGACAGTACAGGGAGCAATAAAAGCATATACAAAGGAATAGTGTTGCTGTTGTTGTTAAGTGCCATTGAGTTGATTCTGACTCATAGTGACCCTATTTATGGTTTATGGGAGTCCTGGTGTGGTGCTCTGTAAAAGGACTCAACCTCAAAGTCAGGTTGAACCACAGGGTCGACGGTTCATACTCACCAGCTTCTCCTCAGAAACCATATCCAGGGTCACTATGAGTCAGAACCAACTTGATGGCCCTTAACAACAACATCAACATATGGTTTCTGAGGCGGTAAATCTTCACAGGAGCAGAAAACTTTAACTTTTTCCCATGGAGTGGCTGGTGGGCTCAAATCGTCCATCTTGTAGTTATCCTACAGAGCCACCTTGCTCCAATATTGCTCCTTACAATATTCCAGGAAGTTGGCATTTAGCTCTATTCCAGTTTCCTAGATAAAGACACTGAGGAACCAAGAAAAAAATCTTTCATTGGCCATATGATTAGTACAAGGCAGCGTACTACTCAAGTCTTTTAACTCCAAATTTCATGTCACAGACATTTACAATTATTATACAACTAGAAGACACACCTAAAAACAATGAACATACTAATTCACTCAGCCTACCTTGGCCATAGTAATTCCTGTATATAATGAATATTTACGAAAGGACCTTCAAATATGAAACTCTGTCTCTGCCTTCTCTTGGCAGAATCCATATAGCTTTTGTTTATCATTGTACCTGTGGTTTCTAGTACAATGTTTGACATATTGCAAGTTTTCTAAAAAATACTATAAACTGCCAAAAGAATGAACATATTAATCTTAGAAGAAATATAGCCAGAATGTTCCTTAGAAGCAAGCAAGGACAAGACTTCAACTGACTTACTTTGGACATGCTGTCAGGAAAGACCAAGACTAGAAAAGGACATCAAGTTTGGTAGCAGGCCAATGAAAATGAAGACAACCTTCAATGAGATGGATGGACACAAACATAACAACGATCATGAAGATGGTGCAGGTACCAGCAACATTTTGTCCTATTTTGTATAAAGTCACCATGGGGTGGAACCGGTTTGAAAATAACAACAGCATAAAAATCATTGAATGAATGAGTGTATCTCCAAGACTTTACCCTTAAACCAACAGGAAAAGTTTCCCTGTTCTATTTGAATGTTAAAATAAGCCTTTAATTTTCATTCATAGAATATCCAGACCACTATATTTTCTTTGAGTGCAGTAGTCTACTTGCATGCTCACATATGGCAGTTAGGACCCAGAGTGTGGGTAACAGGGAAAGAGCCTAGTTAAATGCCTTGAACATAGGCATTCCCGAAGTGTGGGTTGGATGACAAAATGGCAAAATCATGTAGGTCATTATTCTTCTGGAACAACACATCTGTGTGGTTTAAACCTTCAGAGACTAGAGATTTATTACACATTAGCGATTATTTCAAACACTGAAGATTAATGAGGCATGAGAGATTACTTCAGACTTTGGGATCTCAGGAGTTTAGTAAACACTGCAAGCACTTCAGTCAGTAAGGAAAGGTCTGATGGGATGGCAGCAGGCCTTCTTTATAGAAACTCTGTGCTCCAGTGGTTGGTCTGCTCTTTTTACTTTGAGGGAAGATTCAAAAGATGGTTTGGGATGATAGTCCAGCAGGACTTCTCTGAACCACCAGTCATCTGTCAGTTTATTGTACTGTGGTATCTTGATTGTTGCTGTGATGCTAGAAGCTATGCCATCAGTATTTTAAATACTAGCAGGGTCACCCGTGGTGGACATGTTTTAGCTGAGCTTCCAGACTAAGATAGATTAGGAAGAAAAAGAGCAGGACTACTTATGAAACTTTAGGCACTGAAAACTTTATGAATAGCAGAGGAAAACTGTCAGATATCACAAAAATATTGAATATTGAAACAATATAAAAGTGGTTAAGTGACATCAAGTTGAATCTGACTCTGCAGCCCTGAATAGGGTTTCTGAGGCGAAGCTAATGGATTTGAATGGCCAACATTGTGGTTACCAGTACTGCGTTTATCCTACAGAGCCACACCAGGGCATTGTGAATGGCACCAGGATATTGTCAGATATAGTACCTGAAGATGGGCCCCTCAGGTTCGAAAGTACTTAAAATACAACTGGGGAAAAGCTGCCTCCTGAAAGTAGAATTGACTATGATGATGGGAATGGAGCAAAGCTTTGGGACCTTCATGTGCTGATGGGACACAACTCAAAATGAGGAGAAACAGCTGTAGACATCCATTAATAATCAGAACATGGAATGTGTGAAGTATGAATCTAAGAAGATTAGAAGTTGTCAAAAATGAAATGAAATGCATATGATCAGTATCCTAGGCACCAGTGAACTGAAATGGACTGGTATTGACCATTTTAAATCTGACAATCATATGTTTTACTGTTCTGGGAATGACAAATTGAATAGGAATGGCATGGAATTTACCATAAAAAAAGAATATTTTGTGATCTGTCTTGAAGCACAATGTTGTTTGTGATAGGATAATATGCATATGCTTCCAAGAGACCAGTTAATACTATTATATTTCAAATTCATACAGGAACCACTAAAACCAGTGATGATGAAATGGATGAGTTCTACCAACTTCTTCAATCTGAACTTAATCAAACATGCATTCAAGATGTATTGATAATTACTGGCCATTGGAATGCAAAGATTGGGAACAAAGAGGAAGTAGCTGGAAAATATGGCCTTGGTGGTAGAAATGATGCTGGAGATCACGTGATAGAATTTTGTGAGACCAATGACTTCTTCATTGCAAAACAACCTAAAAGATAACTATACACTTGGACCTCACCAAATGGAATACACTGAAACCAAATTTACTACATCTGTGGGAAAAGCTCCATCCATATCATTAGTCAAAACAAGGCTAGGGGAAGACTGTGGAACAGATCATCAATTGTTCATATGCAAGTTCAGGCTGAAGTAGAAGAAAATTAAAACATGCTCACATGAGCCAAAATGTGACTTTGAACGTATTCCACCTGAATTTAGAGATCATCTCAAGAACAGATTTTATGCATTAGACACTAATAATGACCAAAGACCAGATAGCAAAAGACCATTAAAAAGAAAAGAAAGAAGGAAAAGACCAAAATGGATGTCAAAAGAGTCTCTCAAACTTGCTCTCCAACATAGATATATTAAAGCAAATGGAAAAAATGAGAAAGCAAAAAGGGCTGAACAGAAACTTTCAAAGGGCAACTCTAGAAGACAAAATCCAGCACTATAATGAAATATGCAAAGACCTGGAATTAGAAAATCAAGAGGAAAGAACACACTTAGCATTTTCCAAGCTGAAAGAATGAAGAAAAATTCAAGCCTTAACCTGACATATTGAAAGATTCTATGGGCAAAATTTGAATGATGCAGAAAGCATCAAAAGAAGATGGAAGGAATACACAAAGTCACTGTACCAAAAATGAATGTTGTTGTTCAATCATTTCAAAAGGTAGCATATGATCAAGAGACAACGGTACTGAAAGAAGCCCAAGGTGGCCTGTAGTCACTGGCAAAAAACAAGATTCTGGGAATTGTTGGAATACAAACTGAAATCTTTCAACAAACTGATGCAGCACTGGAGGCATTCACTCATCCACGTCAAGAAATTTAGAGACAGCTACCTGGCCATCTGATTGGAAGAGATCCATATTTGTGCCCATTCCAAAGAGATATGAGCCATTGGAACATGGAAATCATCTGACAATATCACAATATCACAAGCAAATAAAACTTTCCTACAGATAATTTAAGAACAGCTGCAATAGTACATCAGAATCAGCCAAAGGTTCAAGCTGGATTCAGATGAGGATGTGGAATGAGGGATATCATTGCTGACATCAACTGCATCTTGGCTAAAAACAAATACCAGAAAGATGTTTGTTGTTGTTGTTAAGTTCCATCAAGTCTGTTCTGACCCATAGTGACCTTGTATAGGGTTTCCAAGGAGCGGTTGGTGAATTTGAACCACTGACCTTTCAATTCAAACCGACTTTGCAGTCCAGCACATTAACCCATAGTGCCACACCTACCTATGCCTAATTTACTATACAAAGGCTTTTAATTGTGTGAATTATGATAATCTGTGGATAACATTGTGAAGAATGGGTATTCTAGAACATTTAATTGTGATCCTGAGGAACCTATACAGAGACCAAGAGGTAGTCATTTAAACAGAAGACTAGGATATTAAATAATTTAAAAGCAAGAAAGGCAGGTGCCAGGGTTATATTCTGTCACCATACTTATTCAATCTGTATGCTGAGCAAATAATCAGAGAAGTTGGATTATTATGATCAGAGGAAGACTCATTAGCAATATGCAATATGCAAATGATACAACCTTGCTTGCTGAAAGCAAAGATAATTTAAAATACTTACTGATGAATATCAATGATCACAGCATGCACCTCAATGTAAAGAAAACAAAAATCCTCACCATTGGACCAATAAATAACATCATGATAAATGGTTAAAAGATTGAAGTTGTCAAAGATTTCATTTTACTTGGATCCGCTATCAATACTCATTGAAGCAGCAGTCAAGAAATCAAACAAATCAGCTGCTCAAGACCTTTTTAAAGTGTTGAAGAGCAACGATACCAGTTTTAAGGTGTGCCTGACCCAAGCCATGGTATTTTCAATAGCCTCATATGCATGCGAAAGTTGCACTGTGAGTAAGGAAGATCATAGAAGAATTGATGCATTTGAGTTATGGTGTTGGAGGAGAATATTGAAAGTACCATGGACTTCCAGAAGAACAAACAAATCTGTGCTGAAAGAAGTATAGCCTTAAAAGCCAGGCTAGTGAGACATACTTTGGACACATTATCAGGAGGGACCAGTCACTGGGGAAGGGCATTGTACTTGGTAAAGTGGAGGGTCAACAAAAAAGAAGACCCTCCCCCCCAATGATATAGATAGTCACAGTGACAGCAGCAATGGATTCAAGTGTAACAATGATTGTGAGGATGGCCCAGGATTGGGAAGTGTTTCATTCTGTTGTGCATACGGTTGATATGAGTCAGAACTGACTTGACAACACCTAACCACAACAACTGATCTCAGTGGTATATGAAAATGCTCCACTTTTAGTACTAACCACTTTGTTATTTGATTATTCAGTGAACATTGTATTTGAAAACATGGAAGCTAAAGAGTCACCTATCAGTCAGCAATCCATTGCAAGCACTTACAATGCACTAAAGAGTGAGTTAATCAACCTTGGTAGTGTAGTGGGTTTCCTGATGAGCTTCTAGTCACAAGTTCAGTCATTAGAATCAACCAGCTGCTCTGAGAAAGAAAGGTGAAGCTTTCTGCTTCCATAAAGATTTACAGCCTGGGAAACCCTATACTGGGTCGCTGTGAGTCAGAACCAGCTCAACTACACACAGCAGTAGAAGTAGATACAAGATAAATAATCATACAACATAGTCTTTGAATTCAAACCAGATGGGGAAATATCAAAGAATAATAAATTGTTTTTGTTAAGTACCGTTGAGTCACTCATAGTGACCGTGTATAGGGTTGCCAAGGAGCAGCTGGTGGATTTCAACTGCCAACCTTGTGGTTCACAGTCCAGTGCTGATCCACAATGTCACACCAGCTAAACAGCAAATAATTGGGTAAGAGAACTATAAGAAGGAAGAGGCACAGGATACTGAGAACATCTAGGAAGACTCATGGGAGAACTGGACTGGAAATGTATGTTTGGATAGTTTCTGCCTGGGAACTCCTGTGATCCAGGCACACAAGACTGTACTCTATGTCCTCCATGTCATTTCCAGAATAGACCTCATGGAATTCTTCATGGGATTCTCATTCTGCCTAGTAGAATTTCTACTGCCTGACCAAATCCATCTTCAAGGTCCAGGTCAAATAAAATTTGCTTTTCCAGAGTCTTCTCCTACTTCCTCTGGAACCTGGGCAAAAGTCAGTCACTTTCTTCTCTGTTTCCCAAACCCTTTGTACATGTCTCTAATGCAGTACTTAACCACATTGTATTGTAATTAATTGTTTCTAGGTTTGTTTTCCCCACCCTGTGGTGCCTGGCAAGTCATGCATTCTCAATAAATATTTTTTATATGGATGAATAGATAAATTACTTTGCTGAAGGAGAACTTTCTAATTAGAGACCAGTGGGAGATCTAGTAAAATGAGACCAGACTCTGAATGACCTTTTAATAAAAGACAGGCTTAAGGAAGAAAAGAAGAGAGAGAAAAAAGATAGGTTAAACTCTCTTCTCGTAATTGCTCAGAAAATAAAAGCCCTCTATAACCCCATGTCTCAAAGAGCTCTGGTAGCGTAGTGGTTATGAGTTGGGCTGCCAACTTCAAGGTCTGTGGTTCAAAACTACCAGCTGTTCTAAGGAGAAAGATGAGGTGTTCTGCTTCCGTAAAGATTTACAGCCTTGGAAACCCTGTGCAGGGTCACTATGAGTTGGAACTGACTCCACAGTACTTAATAACAACAATATAACCCCACGTCTCAAAGATATCTACAGTTCATATACATGTATATGTGTTTTTCAGCAATTTTTCTATATATTTGTGTATATTGAAAAAAACAACAACAGCATATGAGTATGAAGGACAAGCTATAATCTCTCTGTGTGGTACAATGTTCAGAATGCAAGGTGTCAGCTTATAGGTTTGATTTAAAAAATTTATTAATCTAGATAATTTTGTTTATATTTGACTAATTTGTGTTTGACTATTTATTTGGCTTGAAGGCCTAGGCTATAGTATCAGAGAACTTCTCAGTCAATTGATACAACATAGTCCATAAAGACAATATCTTACATCCTACTTTAGTGTATAGTGGCTGGGGGCTTAACAGCTTGCCAGCAGTCATTTAATATACAACAATTGGTCTCTTCTTGTCTACAGCAAAGAAGATCAAAGAAAATCAAAGACTCAAAGGAACACTTAGTCCAAAGGTCTAATGGACCACATGAACCACAGCCTCCACTACGGTACCATCCAGTTCTTACCACAAGACAGCTACCACTACCCACCACTCTGTTGGAACTTACAATAGAAAAAGCCCTAGACAGAGTGGGAGAAAAATGTAGAACAAAATTCAAAATTATAAATATTACCAGACATACTAGCCTTTCTGTAACCCCTGAGACTTTAGCTCCTAGGATTTCTTCAAACCTGGATCTGAACCCACTCCCAGAGATCACCTTTCAGTCAAACGATGTTGTTGTTAAGTGCTGTCAAGTCAGTTCCCATTCATAGTGACCATGTATAGAGTGTTGGAGAGCTGCTAGTGGAGTTGCACCGCCAACCTTGTGGCTAATAGTCCAGTGCTTATCCTACAGTACTGCACCAAAACTGCCAATAAAGTGAACAATAACACCTGAAGTTGCATGTTCCTCAAAACATCAACTGCATGAGACCAAAAGGGCTGCATCTGCCCCCAAACAAGGTTCAGAAGGCAGAAAGGGGCAGGAGAGATTGCCAAATGGTAACAGGAACCAAGGGAGGACGTGGGAAGAGCACTGTTGTGTTAGGGGAACCTAAACTAGTGTCATAAAACAAAATGTGTATAAATTGGGGAATGGGAAATTGATTTGCTCAATAAACTGTCACCCAAACCACAATGTTGTTGTTAAGTGCCTTTGAGTCAGTTCCAACTCATAGCAACCCCAACCCTGTTTAGGGTTTCTGAGAAGAGGCTGATGGGTTTGAACCACTGACCTTTCAGTTAATACTCCGGTATTGATCATACATTGCCACACCAGAACTCCCAAACCACAATACAATGTTAAAAACAACCAAAAAAAAACAAAAAAAAACAAAACACAAAACCCTTCTGCTCAATATGGTTTCTTTATTTTAACAGGGATTTTTGGAGGATAGAGTTTACAAATAATTCTCAATTACCTATGACTTTTGGGAATAACAAAATAGTGAAAACATGATGATACTTTACCCCAGAGATTTCAATCAAGGAGACCTTTTCAAGCACTCTCAATTGTAAAAAATAGACTACCTGTTTTTTGTCTTCTGTGTTTTTTTCTCTCTGACAAATGTGCTGAGGAGCTGAGAACTGGCCAACATTTTTTGACTCTTGCTTTATTTGAATATTAAAAGTGGATGTTGGTGGAATGTGCAACGGAGGAGGGAGAAGAAAGTTGTGTGGAAGAAAAGGGCAAGAAGATTTCTAAGGTAACTTCAAATTCTGAGTCTCTACAGGTAGACGATACCCACAAAGCCAACTGATGAGATTATTGCACTTGGCTGGGGGTAGTGGCTGGAGCAGAGTTGTTGGGTCTGGTCCTCAGGACATTATTTACAAATGATTATATACATATAATCACAGAGGTGTCTGACAGGATTCAAAAGAGTTGTCAATGATAATACAACCTCAACACGCCAGACCACACTATCTGCAGCATACTTGAATCAACATTTTACCTTACAATAATTTTCTTTCTCTTAATATACTTTTGAGAAAGATTTAAACTATACAAAATACTATAAATTGACCATTACAATTATTTTTGCTATTTCTTTAT
Source organism: Chrysochloris asiatica (assembly GCF_000296735.1). Taxonomy (NCBI): domain Eukaryota; kingdom Metazoa; phylum Chordata; class Mammalia; order Afrosoricida; family Chrysochloridae; genus Chrysochloris; species Chrysochloris asiatica. The sequence goes on from NW_006408681.1 coordinate 1,152,326, forward strand.
TAGTTTATATTTGTATAAAACTTCCAATTTTCTTATGAATAGCAGAGTTGCAAAACATTGTTTCTATGTTTTTTAAACCTTCTTTTGCTTTTTAATGCAGAGGGCATGGAAAATGGAAGTGAACTGGGCTTCTCTTGTCATGTGAGCTTCTGTCAAAATCTGCTAGACTACTGTGATGAATGCAGTGGAGAAGGGCATGCTTGTTCAGGTACCTAAAACCTAAAGAAAAGCACAAACCCACTGCCATCGAATCAATTCTAACTCATAGCTGCCCAATATCGAATTGCTCATCTGGGTTTCTGAAACTCTAAATCCTGATGGGAACAGATAGCCTCAGCTTTCTCCCATGGAGCAGCTGGTGGGTTTCAACTGCCAGCTTTCTGGGTAGGAGCCTAATACTGAAGCCACAGTCCAATCAGGACCCTTTTCAAGTACCTAGGTCAGCTATACATGTCTCTTTGTAGAATACCGGTATGATTTTGTAAGATAAGCACTGAATTGCTAACCATAAGGTGCGTGGTTCAACCCACCAGCTGCTACTCAGAAATCCTTATCACTATGAGTTGGAACCTACTCAAAGGCACTTAACAACAACAAAAATATTCACAAGTCCTGGTTTGGTGCTGTAGGATAATCAATGGAATGCTAACCACAAGGTCAAGGATCAAACCTACCAGTGACTCCTCAGAAACAATATAGAGGGTCCCTGTGGGTTGAAATTGAGTCTACGGCACTTAACAACAACAATCTACAAACTTGCCTACAGCCTACCTTTATACAGAAATGAAGTTATCCTGAATAATGTGTAAAACACCAAATGCATGCCTCATTTATAGACTACAATAAAAGATGGGTCACTTGTCTCTAAGGCATCCAGTCTTTGTGTCATGTGATCCTGTTACCTTGCCAAAATAAATTCAGTCAGAAATTTGGGCCAAATGTAATTATTAACAGCTGAATGTAGTATAATACTGAATATTTAATTCAATACTTACTATATGTCATATGTGCATAAGGTCGCTATGGGTCGATACCGACTCGATAGCACCTAACAACAACAACGTATGTCATATGCTGAGTCTTTTACTTGGTCATTTTATTTACTCTTTACAACAGCTCTATGAGTTCTGTCAGAATATTATTGTTGTTGTTGTTATTAGGTATGTTTGGTATGGATTGCATCTCAATGTAAAGAAAACAAAAATCCTCACCACTGGACCACTAAACAACATTCCTATCAATGGAGAAAAAATTGAAGTTGTCAAGGACTTCATTCTTATTGGATCAACTATCAACACTAACAGAAACACCGGTCAAGAAATCAAAGGACGTATTGCATTAGGCAAATTTGCTGCACAAGAACTTTTTAAAGTGTTGAAGAGCAAAGATGTCAGCTTGAGGACTTAGGTGTGCCTGACCCAAGCCATGGTATTGTCAATAACCTCATATGTATGAGAAAGCTGGACAGTGAATAAGGAAGACCGTAGAAGAATTGATGCTTATGAGTTATGGTGTTGGAGGAGAATATTGAAAGTGCCATGAGCTGCCAAAAGAACCAATAGATCCATTTTGGAAGAAGTGCAGCCAGAGCGCTCCATAGAGGCCAAGATGGTAAACTTCGACTCTCATACTTCAGACATATTGTCAGGAGGGACCAGTCGCTGGAGAGGGATATCATGTTTGGTAAGGTGGAGGGTCAGAGAAAAAGGGGAAGACCCCCAATGAGATGGATTGGCCAAGTGGCAGCATCGATGGACTCAAGCGTGGCAAAAGTAGTGAAGTTGGTCCAGGATAAGGTAGTGTTTCATTCTGCTATGCATAAGGTCGCTATGAGTCAGTACTGACTTGATGGCACCTAACAAAAACAACAACATTCTTCCATAGTCTTCGTTATTCATTGTTCAATTTTCTCATGCATATGAGGTGATTGACAATACCATGGCTTGGGTTAGGTGCACCTTAGTCTTCAAAGTGACATCTTTGGTCTTAAACACTTTAAAGGGTTGTTTTGTTTCTTTTCTTTTCTTTTTTTTTACAGTACATTTGCTTAATGCAATACATCCTTTGATTTCTTGACCTCTGCTTCCATGAGTGTTGCTCCAAAAAAATGGAGTATTTGACAGAACCATTTTTCCGTCTGTTTATTATACTATTATTTATTGGTCCAGTTGTGAGGATTTTCATTTTGTTTACTGTGAGGTGCAACCCATACTGAAGGCCTTTGATCTTCATCAGTAAGAATTTTAAGGTCTTTTCATATTCACAAGCAAGGCAGTGTCATCTGTATATTCCAGATTGTAAATGACTCTTCTTTCAATCCTGATGCCAGGCCCTCTTCATATAATTCAGTATCCCAGATTGTTTGTCCAGCACACTGACTAAGTATGGTGAAAGGTACATCCCTGCTGCACTGTGGCTTGGTCTATGAACTAATTTCTCATGAGCATAATTAAGTGTTCTGGAATACACATTATTTGCAATGCTATCTATAATTTGTTATGATCCATCCAGTTGAATGCCTTTACATAGTCAATAAAGCACAAGTAAACACCTTTGTTGGTATTATCTGCTTACAGTCAAGATTCATCTGACATCAGCAATAAAAACTTACATAATCCTTGTTTATGACAGAGGCTATCAAGACTTCAAGAGAATTTAAGAGATAATTTGACTATGAATTGGCATTTGCTAAAAGTTTACTTGAAATATCATATCTGAAAGTGAGTCTGAGAGACTTATCAGTTTTCCAGCCATTCAGGTCCTTAGAGTTCTCTCCCAACATTAACTTAGGCCATTATTTAGTAAAGATTTAGTATTATAGCTTTCATTCTAATGGAGAGTCATTGAAAAACCATTTGAAAGCATAAATTACTTTTGTTTCACTGGAAAGAAAAGCTCATTTCTCCAGGTGAACAACATATGTTCCTTTAATTAAAAAAAGAATTTTAATAACTGAGATGTTCTATTTTTTCTTTAAAACAGTGTCAAATGAACAGCAATACCTAATGGATCTCTAGTGCCAGGTACTGTTTCTATATGCTGTGTGTTTTTTTCCAAAGTACTTTTCTCATTTTTAATAATTGACCTATTTTATACTGTTATAAATTATCCCCAGGCATTTTTGGAAGTGTTAAGTCAAACTATTTGAAATTGCCCATAGTCTATCGTTTCTTACCTACGAAAGAACTAATTCTAGATGATTGAGTCATAAATAATGGCTGGTGATTCTGAAATAAATGCAAGATGGATATATTTGCATGAGGAAAAGTCTCAAAGGACATATGGCAACATTTTAGCTGTGAAAGCTTGTAGTAGGACTGCATGTATTTTTATTTTCTTCTTCCTGCTGTTTTGTATTTCCTAAATTTTCAACTGATGGTATTTTATTCACCAGTTTGGTTGCTTCTTCCTTTTTGCCATTCGGCCTGAAAAAATAATTATCCTGCATTGCATTTAAAATCAAAACAAAACGGAAGTCTGTGTTTCCTCTATTAGTCTGTGCATTTCTTGAGAGCAAGTACTGTGTCTTTATGCCTACAGTACTGAACACACAGGATAGGCTCAATAAATATTTGCCAAATTGAATGAAAAATGTATCCAAATCTGGATTAACCAAATAAGCACACAATTCATTTATAACTTCTTCTGCATTGGCTCTAATAACTGATTTTTCTGAAAATAATTGAATAAAGTTTCATAATGACTTCTTGTATTTTACATCTTCTGCTCTATTAATATCCTAACCTTTGGATGACATACATTCTTATATTATATTCAGGTGACACATTTCTTTTCCCTTTATTCTGACCCAGCAGTGGCTTTTAGCATTGCATTGCTACAGCACTAAAATGAAACTTGGATGTTTTCCAGATTTCTTAAATTGAATGGAGGCTATGTTCAAAGGATGTCCTTGACTCTTGTCCTCTCTTACTTGGAATTATTTCTTTAATGAACCCAGTATCTGTCCCAATTCTGCAGTAGATAACCTCGAGGTCATTTTGACTTACAGCTTTCCTCTGTGTTTTACATCAGTCAGGTTGTTCAGAGCATACAGCATCCTTTAAGAATCAGCAGTTGCAGATCTTAAAGATGCTCTGGGCCTGAAGTAAATAAACAGCTTCACTCCTCCAAGCACTGGAGGCAGTAGACTGTGATAAAAAACCAGAGCTTTTCTGCTTGGTATCAGAGAAGGAGAGTAAGATAGAGACCCCAGTGAATAGTTTGGTGATGAGGGGAATAGGATTTTATGACTCAGCTGTGAGTAACTGTAATCAGGACTAATGGTGATTGTCACAACTATAAATGTAGAAGAGGTGTAACTAAAGAGGGGGAGCAGTTAAACTGTCATTTCAGGAACAGAGGACCCTAGTACCATCAAGAGGGAAGAGCATGAGAGGAGTGAGGGATCCTAACCAGAAAAGCAGCGACAACAGAAATGATGGCAGAGGTGATGGCATAGAGAGACAGAGCAGCAGAGGACTCTAGGCCCATGGACTGAGAAAGGCAGTGTGCCTGTGGGCAGAAGACTGGCTTGCAAAATGTGCTCTTTAAGTGAATGTATATTTTCAATGTGGCATGTACATAAAATTAAAAAAAAAAAAGGTAATGGAGGTAAATACTGTTAGCTGCTGCTGCATGGAGAGGATCATAACCATTGCAATGGTTTGCTGAATGTAAAACTGAGAAATGCCCTGTAAACCTTCACTCAATTCATAATAAAAGCTTTTTTTTTTTTAAAGCCAGTGCTTCTCAAATTGTAATGTGCCAACAAATCACTTGGGGATCTTGTTAAAGGCAGATTTTTGACTCTTTTGGTCTGAGGTAGGGTTTGAGCTTCTTCATTCTAACAAGACCCCAGGAGATGCCAGTGCTGCTGGTTTGGGGCTCCCTGCTTCAGTAGCCCTGGCTAGCCTTAAGTACTCCAATTTGGCTTCTGAAAATGGTTTATCTGTAGTAGATGCAAAAGCTCCATGGATGCATGTAATGCATGCATTGCATTGCTTTACATTTGTCAGTTATTCTCCATTCTCCTTCATCATTCTCAATGCCCTAGGGTTCTCACTGTGTAATTCCACCTGGTCATAGCCTTTCCCTATGTTCCAAATCGTCCTCTAATATATCCAATCAATTCATGGTTCCACTAGTTGGCAGCAGTTAATTTGAGGAACTAGTGTTCAATAATGCATCAATGGGTAATACAATTTAATGCATTAATTTCTATTTGAAATCAATAGTTCTTAGTTTGCATCCTTGCTTTGCCATTCATAAACTATGGCTCTCAGACAAGTAATTTAATGCCTGTGGGCATCTGAACAATACCCTCCAAAATTGTCCACATTCTAATCCTTGGGAACCCATGCATATAATGGAACACATTATAAGGCAAAAGAGACTTTTCATATGTGATCAAGTGAAAGATCTTTAAATGTGGAGATTATCGAGGATTATGAAGTAAATCCTCATGTGTCTTTATAAGGAGGAATGTGATGTGAGGACAGAAGTAGTGATTCGAAAAATATTAATGGCGTATTTCCTTCCTTTTTAACAAAAATTTCTCGATATTTTAAGCTTTTTTTGTGTGGTTTAATACATGATCAACTTCTATAAATGTTCCTATGACACCCAAAAAAGCAAAGTGCTGTATTTTTTGGTGTAAAACTCTATGTACATATTTATTATATTATGTCATTGGTTATTAGGAGCTCTAGTGGTGCAATGAGTTAAGCATTGGGCTGCTAACCAAAAGGTTGGTGGTTCTAACCCAGTTACTGGGAGAACAGTTCTACTTTGTCCTGTAGGTTTGTTATGAGTTGGAATCAACCCTATGGCAGTGGATTTGGTTTTGTTTTTTTGGTCATTGATTAAATTATTTATATATTTTTTTTATTGTTGTTGCTGTTAAGTGCCATTGAGTTGGTTTCAACCCATAGTAACCCCACATACAATGACAAAATACTGTCTGGTCCTGTGCCATCTTCACAATTGTTGTTATTTTTTTAGCCCATTGTTGCAGCCACTGTGCCCATTCATCTTGTTGAGGGTCTTGCTTGTTTTCACTGAATCTCCATTTTACCAAGAATGATGTTCTTCTGCAGGAATTGTTCTTTTGTAATAACATATCTGAGCTCTTTTAATTCCCTGCATGATCCCATTAAGGCATCTGGGTGTGCCTTTTGATAGGGAGAAGTTCACAGTTTATTTTCAAATGAACATTAAGCACTGTTTTTCAAACAAATAAAAATTATTTTATTAGTGTTCAGGATTCCTGAAAAACAGTCATACTGATATTTATTATTGATCCATTATGTAAAGAATTTCATATTGGCTTACTATCATACCGGCTTTTGGAATGGGAGTCCTAGTGTGTTGCTGTAGGATAAACACTGGGCTGCTACCCAAAATGTGGGTGATTCAAGCCCACCAGCTGTTCCTTGGAAACCCTATACAGGGTTGCTATGATTCACAACCAACTCTATGACACTTAACAACAACTTGGAATGGGAGTCACATAAAGACTGGGTTTCTGTAGGCTGTCAAGAAAAGGCCCACATCACTTTTTCAAACTTCATCCAATTTGAAAATAGCTGGTTTCCTCCAGTCACTTTCTTCTGTGAACCTTGCACTGGGTCCTTTGTAATTTCTTCTGATGAATTCTTCATCTCTTCTCTAAATACTTCTCAGTTGATACTCTGAAGAGACAATCCTATTTTGAAAAGCCAATTGTGCCCTTAAGGTGCATTTTAGTTCAAAGCCAAATACTTCCTTAAAGTGAGGTAGAAAAGTAAATGCATCAATTTTCAGAGTAGATATGACAAACAAATTTTAAAATATTATAGATGCAAAGAAAGTATCTGCTGACAAAAGTTTATAGATTTTTAAATGATGTATATGAAGAAAATAAACAATAACAACATGAAGAAAATAAAGCCCACCTTAAAAAAAATTGAAGAGGTTGTATAAGAAATGAGGAGCATTAAAATGATCATTTATACTCTACAAAAGCCTCTTGTGCCTAATCCTCAAAGGCATTAGAAATTCTCAGAGATGTATCCATTAGGCATAGAGTCTACGATCCATTTTGCTTCAGGGCCCACGAAAATGTTTTCTTTTTACTGCTTTTTAAAGCAGCAGAAGAGATTACTATGTAGCAATGAACCTATCATAGATTATATTTGTCTTTATACCTATGCAGAGGTAAAATAGAATTCATTATTATTTGTCTTAGTTATCTAGTGCTTCTATAACAGAAATGCTGCAAGTGGATGGCTTTGACAACAAGAAATTTATTCTTTCACAGTTTCGGAGTCTAGAAGTCCGAATTCAGAATGCTGGCTCTTGAGGTAGACTGTCTTTGTAGGCTCTGGGTAAAGGTCCTCGTCTCATTTCAGCATCTGTAGGCCCAGTATTCTTTGGAGCTCTCCATACATCTTAACATCAATTTTCTCCTGGATGTAGGCGATTCACAGTCTAGAGACCCCAGTTTCAAAGGATGTACTCCACTCCTGGCTCTTCTTCTCGGCTCAAATCTCTCCTTTTATCTCATTAATACAAAAGGTGTTGCATGCCATGCCCTTGGACAGAGATTTACGGTGGTGTAGCCCATCCATAGTCCTCAAGCTGACACCTTTACTCTTCAACACTTTAAAAAAACTTGAGGACTAAGGTGCACCTGACCCAAGTCATGGTATTTTCGGTAACCTCATATGCATGCAAAAGCTGGACAGCGAATAAGGAAGACTGTAGAAGAATTGATGCTTTTGAGTTATGGTGTTGGAGAAGAATATTGAAAGTGCCATGTACTGCCAAAAGAACAAACAGATCTGTGTTGGAAGAAGTGCAGCCAGAGTGTTCCTCGGAGGCCAGCATGGCCAAACTTTGTCTCTCACACTTTAGACATATTGTCAGGAGGGACCAGTTGCTGGAGAAGGCTCTCATGTTTGATAAGGTGGAGGGTCAGAGAAAAAGAGGAAGATACCCAGTGAGATGGATTGGCCAAGTAACACCTAATGCACTATGTTGTTTGACTGCTGCTTCCAAGAGTGTTGATTGTGGATTCAAGCAAAATGAAGCTTTTGATAACTTCAAACTTTGCTCCATTTATTTATTGTTCCAGTGGTGAGGATTTTTGTTTTCATTACGTTGAGGTGCAACCCATACTTAAGGCTGTGATCTTTATCGTCATCAGTAGGTATTTTAAGTGCTCTTCCCTTTCAACATGGGCTCAAGCGAGGCAACAATTGTGAGGTTGGCCCAAGATCAAGCAGTGTTTCGTTCTGTTGTGATAGGGTTGTTAGGAGTCAGTACATTGGCCCTTGACAACAATAACAATCCCATCCTTAGTCCTTTTATTGGTTTATCACATCAAAACTACATTACAGGGGATAGATTGTATATCGCACCTCTAAACCACTGAGAATCCTAGCCCAATCAAGTTGGCTCAAAACTTTAACTATCACATTATTATTATTTTAATTGAAGGAGTCCTTAAAGACAAAGGTGTCTAAAGTCAAAGAAACACATCCTGGAATCCAGGGAATACTGATCTATTCAACATGGTGAGTATACTCTGACACTGAGTTGATTCTGACTCATAGCTACTCCTGGTCACTAAGTAGAAATATTGGAAATTTTAATGACTGTTTATGTGTGGTTTTCAGGTATTGTTTAGAACAGATTATATTAACTTGTTGTTAGTTTCCGACGAGTCAGTTCCGACCTGATACACAATAGAATGAAGAACTGCCTGGTCATGTGGCATCCTCACAATCATTATTAAGCTTAATTAAGCCCATTGCTGCTGCCACTGTGCCAATTCATCTTATAAGAGATTTTCCTCTTCTTCGCTGACCCTACAATTTACCTAGCATGATGTCGTTCTCCAGGGACTGGCCCCACCTGATAACATGTCCAAATTATCAGATATATGAGAGACAAAGTCTTGTCATCCAGGCTTCTAGGGATCATCTGGCTGTGTTTCTTCTGACATCAATTTGTTTGCTCTTTTAGCATTACATGGTACTTTTAATATTTTTTCTCCAACACCATAACTCAAATACATTAATTCTTCTAATGTTTTCTTTATTCATTGTCCAACTTTCACATTCATATGAAGCTATTAAAAATACCATGGCTTGGGTCAGGCACATCTTTGTCCTCACACTGACATCTTTGCTCTTGAACACTTTAAAGAGGACTTGTGCAGATTCGTATAATGCAATATGCTGTTTGGCTTCTGCTTCCAAGAGTGTTGATTGTGGATTCAAGCAAAATGAAGTCTTTGATAACCTCAATCTTTTCTCCATTTATTTATTGTTCCAGTGGTGAGGATTTTCATTTTCATTACATTGAGATGCAACCCATACTGAAGGCTTTATCATCATCAGTAGGTATTTTAAGTGCTCTTCCATTTCAATAAGCAAGGTTGTATTATCTGAATATCACAGATTGTTAATGAGTCTTTCTCCATCCTAATGCCATGTTCATCTTCATATAATCCAGCTTCTTCGATTATTTGCTCATTGTACAGAATGAATAATCATGGTGAAATAATACAACCCTGTTGCACACCTTTCCTAATTTTAAACCATTCATTCTTTCCTTGCTTTGTTCAAACAACTGTCGTCTCTTGGTCTATGTACAGGCTCCTCAAGAGCAAATTTAGTGCTCCAGAGTACTAATTCTTTGCAATGTTGTCCATAACTTGTCATGATCCACAAAATCAAAAACCTTTGCATAGTCAATGAATCACAGGTAAACATTCTTTTGGTATTATCTTCTTTTAACCAAGATTCATCTTACATCAGCAATGATATCCCTCATTCCATGTCCTTGTCTGAATCTGACTTGAATCTATGGCAATGTACTGTTACAGACACCTTTTAATTTTCTTGAGCAACATTTTACTAGCATATGATATTAATGATATTACCCAATAATTTCCATGTTCCACTGGGTCATCTCTTTTTGGAATGGGTAAAAATATGGATCTCTTCCAGTCAGTTGACCAAGTTGTGGTCTTCCAAATTTCTTGGCATAGATGAGTGAGTGCTTCCACTACTGCATCAGTTTGTTGCAAGATTTCAATTTGTATTCCATCAGTTTCTGGAGCCTTGTTCTTTGCCAATGCCCCAGTGCACCTTAGATGTTATTTTCAGGACCATTAGCTCTTGATCATATGCTAGACCTTGAAATTGCTGAGCATCATCCATTTCTTTTTGATACAATGACTCTGTATTCTTCCTTCCATCTTCTTTTGATGCTTTCTGCATCATTCAATATTTTGCCAATAGAATCCTTCAATATTTCAAATTGAGGTTTGAATTTTTTCTTCCAATCTTTCAAACTCGTTTTTTCCATCTGCTTTAGCATCTCTACACTGAAGAGCAAGTTTCAGTGTCTCTTCTAACATCCACTTTAGTTTTTTCCTTCTTTCTTGTTTTCTTAATGATCTTTTACTTTCTTCTTGTATGATGTTCTCGGTGTCATCCACAACTCTCCTGGTCTTCAGTCTTTAGTGTCTAATGCATTAAATCTGTTCTTGAGATGATCTCTAAATTCAGGTGGGATATGTTCAAGGTCATATTTTGGCTATTCATGGACTTGTTTTAATTTTCTTCTACTTCAGCCTGAACTTGCATATGCGCAATTGATGGTCTGTTCCACAGTCTGCACTTGGCCTGGTTTTGGCTGAAGATATGGAGCTTTTCCACTGTCTTTTTCAACAGATGCAGTCAATTTGTTTTCTGTGTAATCCATCTGATGTAGTGCATAGTTATCTCTGATGTTGCTTAAAAAGGCTATTTGCAATGAAGAACTCATTGGTCTTGCAAAATTCTATCATGCAATCTCCTGCATCGTTTCTTTAATCAAGGCCATATTTTCCAACTACTGATCCTTCCTCTTTGTTTCCAACTTTTGCATTGCAATTGCCAGTCATTATCACTACATCTTGATTGTGTGTTTGATCAATTTCAGACTGAAGAAGTTGATAACATTCTTCAATTTCATCATTACAGGCTTTAGTGGTTGGTGCAATTTGAATAAGAGTGGTATTAACTCATCTTCCTTGTAAGCATATGGATATTATCCTATCACAGACAGCGTTGTACTTCAAAATATACCTTGAGATGCTCTTTTTGACAATGAATGCAACACCATTCCTCTTCAATTTGTCATTCCAGGCATAATAAACTGTGTGATTATCAGATTAAAGATGTACAATGCCAGTCCATTTCAGTTTACTAATGCCTAAAATAGAGTCCTGGTGTGGTGCTGTGGGTTAATGTGCTGGACTGCTAAGTCAGTGGTTCAAGCTCACCAGCCACTCTCTGGAAACCCTATACAAGGTCGCTATGGGTTGGAATCAACTCGACAGCACTTCACAACAGTAACACAATGCCTAGGATATCAATGTTTATGTGTTCCTTTTCATCTTTGAAAATTTCTAATTATCTTTGATTCATACTTTGTACATTTCATGTTCTGATTATTAATGGAGGTTTACAGCTGTTTCTCTTCATTTTGAGTTTTGCTCCTCTTCATTTTGAGTTTTGTTCCAAAGCCTTTACTTCATTTGCATCATCAAGGTCAGTTCTACTTTGAGGAGGCAGCTCTTCCCTAGTCATACTTTGAGCGCCTTCCAACTTGAGGAACTCACTTTACAGCACTGTATCTGACAACATTTTGATACTCTTCATCACATTTAAATATTAAATATTCTGGTGCTGACAGTGTTCCACTGTTATTCATAAGTGTTCAGTGACTATATATTCAGAAGTAGTCTCTCTCTCCATTTTATTAGTCTGTCTTCATCTGGAAAGTCAGTTGAAATCTGTCTACCATGGGTGACCCTGCTGGTATTCAAAATACCTGTGTCATAGTTTCCAGAATCACTGCAATACACAAGCCCCCACATTGTGACAAACTGACAGACAAGTGGTGGGTGGTTTATATTATTATAATTATATTAACCAGCAGAATGCAAATCAAGCCTGTCTCTCTTTCTTCCTGTGTGCTCTACTCTTGCTCTTTCTCTCTGTCATCATTTCCCAGGGACTCAGGGTATAAATTGTAAGGAAAGGTCCTTCTTTGCTTCTAGTAGCTTCCAGTAATTCTTGATGATAGATTCAGCTGCCTCCGTTTTCACATGGCATCTTCCCCCCTCATATATGTATCTACATTTATTCCGTTATTCTTTATAAGATACCACTCAGAAAGGATGAGGTTTAGGACCCACCATGTAGTTGTTAAATACTGTTGAGTCGAATCGGAATGATAGCAACTCTGCGTGGGGTTTCTGAGGAATGGCTGGTGAGTTTGAGATGCTGAGTTTGCAGTTCAAACCGACCTTGTGGTTGAGTGTTTATCCTATAGTGTCATGTCAGGACCCATCATACTCCGGCATGAACTCATTGAACAACAAAACTAAATCCCTTAAGAGGATCTGCTGGATTGTCTGCTACTCAACTGTTCACCACTGACTCAATTATTTGTGACTGAACTCTCAATCAAACATACATACATAAACACACTCAAGCCTGTGTACCCTTCACTCCTCATGCTATATACAGCTAGCCCTTCTGCAAGCTGTGTTGGAGCTGCTAAGAAGTGTGCATTCTACTACAGAGTTTTAATATGAGTTGATTATACTCACAGCAGAAAAAAATCATAGGAAGAATGATTCGGTAAACAGTGGTCTTACTATATTTACTTTATTATAATTGGTCATATCTTGGTTGCCATTTTGCCATATATTCCACATGTGGGAAACAGACGGCTCCTTCCCAGGAAATGCTATTTGCATCCAATTTAGAGATCTCTCAATTAGGAGCCCCAATGTATAATCAGGCAGGACTCCTGCCTTGAAACTAAGCCATTCTCTGAAGATGAACAGACACCCCACTGTGTCTTTTTACTGGCGGAATGACCTATCTAAATATCCACATCACACACATTTCCTGTCACTTCAGGACTGTAATAACTTTCTTCATTAATGGTGATGTATTAGGAACATCAGAGTAGATGTGACTTCAATAGCAAGTAGAATTTTATTTAACTATCACACTGTCACACACCTTTCTACCACTGTAGAATTTTAATATTCAATATGTAAGCACAATATTGTTTCACTATAAAGAACATGATTGGTGCATAGTAATATGATATTACTACGATATATATATAGTCTATTTCAAATAAAATGAGCTCCGAGGTATAAAAAATTTCTGTCATATTTCCAATGTATATGTGTCATTTGTGTCTCGACTGAAGAACAGGAATGTTTAAGGTCTTTCTTGATAAATGTAGCTTCTAAGCAAAAAGACTAATCAATGACATTTTTTTTCTTTTAATATTATCTTCCTAATAAAGAAATATGTGTCAGGAAAATTCTGTTATGGATTTTGAGTCAGCCACAGTTCATTTGGAAGGAACAGAATCTGATCAGCAGGCTTAGAAGAAGGAAATTTATTAAATAAAATGTATTTCATTTCACTCAATAAAAATTATTTGTTTTATGCTCTACTGTACCATTTGGTAAGGCCAAAAAATTGCCCTCTAGGCTGAACATTCAAGAGCAATTTTTTAACTGTTGACGAGCTGGGTCAAGCGACAGGTCCCCTCTGTAATCAGTGGTCAGGAACTGCAGACTCTGGAAGTCGACGTGCAGCTGCCTGCACCTACACCACACCACTTCACTGCCTCTGCCTCTATCCACACCAGCAAAACAGTGTAGTCCTGTCTCTCTTCTCACACGACTTACATCAAAATCAGACTCTCATCTGTGTACACCCAATTGGTGAAAAATTAATAGCAAGAATTCCTGAAAGGAGAAGCTTTTAGCTTTCTAGGAACTGCATGCTAAAAGGGGGTTAGAATGAGGGATGAGTGAGTCAATTTAGGATACTCAACACTACTGAAGGTTTGTAATTAAAAATATTGAAAGCTTGAATAGCATTAAAGGTTCAAATCAAGTATGGTTATCTTTTAATCAAAATTTGTCATAATCTTGGGTTATGACACACTCTCAAATTTGATCTATGTTTGTTGTTGTTAAGTGCCTTCGAGTGACCCTGTAAAGAGTTTCTGAGGAGCGGCTGGTGAGTTTGAACCACCAAACCCAGCAGTTCAAACTGACCTTACAATCCAGTGCATTAACCCGCAGTGCCACAAAGTCCCAAATTATTCATTGTTTCATTTATAAAAAATGTAATAAACATCATGCACTCACCCACTACTCAAATAAAGACAGGTATTTGATAATCACCTACGAAAAGAAAAGCAAGCAACAAACCCAAACTCACTGCTATCAAGTCTACTCCAACTCACAGTGGCCCTAAGTAGGATTTCCAAGACCGTGCATTTTTACCGTAGCAGACAGCTTCATCTTGCTCCCAACGCGTAGCTAAAGGGTCTGAACTGTTAACTTTGTACGTATCTTCCCTGCATTCCTCAACACAAGGAAACCATCACTCTGAATTTTATGTGTTCTGGCATTAATAGGCATTTTTTTAAAATTATGTTTTAATTTAAGTTGTTTTTATACTATTATTAAAAAATGGAATCATACTGCATATAATCTTTTGAGTTTATAATTTAATCACTTAATATGATATTGTTAGATTCATCCATAATTTGGGGTTTCATTATTGTTCATTTATTTCAACTGCTACATTCTATTATTGAATATGATTATATTCCACTAAATGAATAATCATCCGTGTTTCTTTTAATGGGCATTTGGATTGCTTCAAAGCTATTGGGAACAGTGATGCTATGAACACTTTTGCTTATTATATACAAGAGATTCTTTGTGATAGTTACCAAAGATGGAATTGTTGATTCATGGAAACTTTTTAGTTTAAATTGGAATACTATGATGCATTTAAAGTTATCAAATATATATACTTTTTACAGGAGTCTTGTTTAAAAGTAGTAAACTGACATAAACAGCAAAAGAATGTGAAACATAGGACTTAGAGTTTTCCCTCAGTGTGTCTATATTCCATTTGGTGAAACAAGTTAGTAGATCTTTGGGATCACACCATTCTTCTCCTTTTCTGACATCTCTCTCATCCCAAGAACCCAAGAAATCCTTCCAGCGCTCCACAAAGACCAGCTATAGAAAGTTCCTTGATATCCAGGAAAACCCGTGAATGTTGAAACCTGTGTAAAGTGGACACTTGTCAGAAAAGGAAAATTAAAATGTTTTCATTAAGAGAGAATAATAGAAAAGTGCTAAGATTGCACCCTGTGAAAGGCGGAAAACTTTCAAGACCCAGAAAACAAGGTAGTCCTGTCGAGTTCTGGTTCTCACAGGTTTCACTGTACATCAAAGAATCACCCTTCTGAGATCACAACCTTGGGGCTATGGTCTCATTTCTCTAAAACTCACTCCTGTTCATGTTACATTTCCTTAGTGAATGAAACATAAAGCTATTTTTCTGCACTGTAGAAAAATCTCAAGGGTCCAATCATATTAATAGGGACTTGATAAGGACGTTGGTGGTGGTAAGTGCTGTCGAGTCATTTCCACTCATAGCGATCCTGTATAAGGTTTCCAAGGAGCCGCTGGTGAGCTTGAACCACAGACCTTGCAGTTCAAACCAACTTTGCAGTCCAGTGCATTAACCCACAGCACTACACCAGGACTCCATAAGGACTTAGTCTCCATTAAATCTCACTTATTTCCTGTAACATAATAATCAGATTTTTAAAATGAATATCAGGTTGCATAAGATATTACAGAAAATCCCTAAATATCATATCTGTCAGAGGACAGGTTCCCTAGGAAAGAGATTGAAATGAAATTTTGTGTAGAATGCTTATTGGGAATGCTTTCAGTTACCACACCTATAATGAGTACAGACAGCAAGACTGGACAAAAGGAGAAGCTTAACTGCAATGCATTTGCAAAAGGGGTCTCAGCTGATCACATGGAAGCTCTGATGCTGATGTGGCTCTTCAGAGATGCCCTGCATTTAGCAAGGGACCAGAGCGCTGTACACCATATAGGATAGTTATAGGATGCCCCCAGGAAGGGGACATAATCTTGAATGAGACAGCTCCTTTTGACTAAGGGCAGTGACTGGGGAGGGCCTCAGCTGTGCATCATCAGCAAAGAATACTGCCAGCAGCTGGAAAGATGACTGCCTTGGTCCTGAAGATGGGATCTGGGCATATTACAGCACCTATGCAAGTCCATCCTTTGTGCTGTATGCATCTAATTGCTTCTAACAAATTCACCTCATCTTAGAACAGTTCATTCAGGATTCTGGTAGGTCTACATTTTCATAGAAGAGGAAAATATAGACTATATTATAATTAATGGGATAAATTATAGCCCCTGCTGCTTCAAATGGTTATATGACTGTGTGGTACTGTCTTCTCTACTACCCACTCTAGATTCCCCACACTCAGCTTGAACCTATGTTTGTCCAGGTGGCTGACCTGGTGGAGAGATTCAGTTTCTCAGTCCTGTGGTAGCTAGGACCCTGGTCAACATGTACATCTGAGGCCATGTTGTTGTTGTTAAGTGCCATTGAGTCGATTCTACCCATAGTGACCCTGTGCAGGGTTTCCGAGGAGCAGCTGGTGAGCTTGAACCACCGACCTTGCAGTTCAAATGGCTTTGCAGTCTGGCTCATTAACCCACAGTGCCACACCAGGACTTCCGTTAAATTTAGATAGGAGAGGAACAAGAGACCCAACTCACTTGAATGATAAACATATTCATTCTTGCTCCTGTTGTGTACCATCAGACTTGCCTCTTCCTGATTTTTAAGTATCATTGACTTCTTTCAGGATGGTGAATCCTTTTCTTATTCACTGACTAAAGATAAGGATGCCTGAACAGACTAGATGACAGACTTAGCTTAAATTTCAGTGGCGTCCTTGCCTGTCCCTTGAAGCATTCCCCATCTAGAAATCAGAACCTCTAGACACACAAGACCCAAAAGTTGTGGAAATGGAAGCATAAATTACTCAATTGAGTCACTGGGAATGATGGTAGGTGCGGCATTTCTACTTCTACTCCTTAATTCCATATTGGGGACACAACACTGTATAATGGTCATTGATTTCAAGTATATGTTGTTGTTAAGTGCCGTCGAGTTGTTTCCGGCCCATAGCGACCCTGCATAGTATTTCTGAGGAGCAGCTGGTGAGCTTGAACCACCAACCTTGCAGCTCAAACAACTTTTCAGTCTGGTGCATTAACCCACAGCACCACACCAGAACTCCAAAGCGTAAGGGAGAGGAAAGCCTCCTCTTTCATTCAGATCCCCTCTAGTAGTTTCAAACTGGTGTCTTTAAGATTTGCAGCCTGACTTGCAAGCACTACACTAGTAGCGTTTCTCATTAAAGTATATATATTTAAAGTATATACAGGGCCCCAAGTAACGGTATTACAAACACAAGGTATATCCAATCTGGTGCCTTAGTTATGCCTTCAAAGAGTTGTTCCATGTTCCTTCAAGCCATATGCTTCTGGGTGGCACAGTATGAAATAAGATCATAAATCCCATGGTTATGGACCTTGTTTGTTATAATGTGGGTTCCATGGTCAATTGCAATGTTATATGGCATCCCATGTCAATAGATTAGTCAGTTCACAAGTCATCAGATAGTGGTACTGTCAAGTATGGCTGTGGAGTCAGTTCTGACTCATAGCGACCCTGTACAGGGGTTCCGAGGCTGTAAATATTCACAGGAGCAGAACGCCTCATCTTTCTCCCATGGAACAGCTGGTAGTTTTGAACTGCTGACCTTGTGGTTCACAGCCCGATTCGTAACCACTACGCTACCAGAGCTCCTTGGTACTGTCAAGTAGGAAAGGTGAATCCATTCCAGAATAGACAACAATTGTAGTCAAGATGAATTGCCAGGGTCAAAGCATCCCTATGTAATTATCTTTCTGTCAGATGGCTGGTTGGTATCCCCCAGGAACGATGCCATATCAGGAGCTCAACCCTGATCTCTGTTGATGACACGTTAGGGATTTCACAGCAACAGTACTAAAGCAGCCCTGGAGAGTGGGAGGCCATGCTATGGGCTCATGAATAGTCTCCATCCCTATAGCTATGGCTCTTTTCTTCATGTATCCCCTTGTGCCACATTGGCCTGACCAAGCTATTATATGAAGGGTGAACTACCCCTGTTGAGATGGTGGGTTCTTTCATTGTCCATTGATTGGTTAAGGTACCTTGAAGAGGTGTCTAATTGGTGGTTGTTATGGATTAAATTTCCGTTCAAAAATTTATGTTGAAACCCTCACTCCTGGTACCGGTGAATATGACCTTGTTTGGAAATAGGGTCTTTGGAAATGTGATTAGTCAATGTAAGTCATACTGGAATAGAATAGGCCCTAATCCAGTTTGAGCGAGGTCCTATGAAAGGAGAGAAAAGACACAGAGGGAGACAGAAAATGGACAGGTATGTGAAGATACTTGATCCTCAAGGGGATACCTAAGTGATATTTCCCAGGATTCACTACAATATCAAAAGTGCCTTCTCTAGAGCGGCTCATATACTATCTGGAAATTTTCTCTTCCTCTGAGTCCAGGTTGTGTTATTAGGTGCCTTCGATTCAGTACTAACCTATGCACAACAGAATGAAACACTGCCTGTCCGGGGCCAACCTCACAATCATTGCTACACTTGAGTCCATCACTGCTGCCACTGTGCCAATCTATCTCATTGGGTGTCTTCCACTTTTCCTCTGACCCTCCACTTTACCAAGCATGATATCCTTCTCCAGGGACTGGTCCCTCCTGATAATATGTCTGAAGTATAAGAAATGAAGTCTCGCCATCCAAACTTCCAGGGAGCATTCTGGCTGTACATCTTCCAACACAGTTTGGTGTGTTCTTTTGGCAGTCTATGGTACTTTCAATATTCTCCTTCAACACCAGAGCTCAAATGCATCAATTTTATGGTCTTCCTTATTCACTGTCCGACTTTCACATGCATATGAGGCTATTGAAAATGCCATGACTGGGATCAGGTGCACCTTAGTCCTCAAGCTGACATCTTTGCTCTTAAACACTTTAAAGAGGTCTTGTGCAGCAGATTTGCCTAATGCAATACATTGTTTAATTTCTTAACTGCTGCTTCCATGAATCTTGATTGATCTGAGCAAACTGAAGTCTTTAACAACTTCCATCTTCTCTCCATTTATATGGATGTTGCTTACTGATCCAGTAGTGAGGATTTTTGTTTTCTTTACATTCAGATGCAACCCATACTGAAGCTCTGGTCTTTGATCTTCTTCAGTATTTTAAGTCTTTTTGATTTCAGCAAGCAAGGTTGTATCATCTGCATACCACAGGTTGTTGATGCGTCGTCCTCCAATCCTGATGCCAGAGTCCAGGCTAGCACCTCTTTGACAAGTTCTCAGTGTCTTACTCATTTTTTTTTTTTCTCAAAATGTGTTATTATTACAATACTTACACTAACAGATGTCCTGCCTTCTCCCCAACCCCAAATTTCATAGTCAAACAAGTTTGGGAAATGTGGCCAATTTACCTAACTTTAATAGGCTCACAAAACACATTAATGTATTAAAATCTTTGAGAAGATTTACATAACAAAGAACTGCTCCCTAACACCAGTATTACAGAAATTTTTACTTTAAAAGTCCATGAAACTAGAATTCTAGCAAACAAACTCTAACTGAAACACTTTTTATGCTTGAAAAGATCCCTTTTGGCTTCTAGCTTTCTAGCATTTTTCTTATTACCCTTTAGTCAAGTAATGAAGTCTCTTTTCATTTCCATTGTTTTAAGTGTGTCCTTAAGTCTTTTTTTTTTTTTTTAATAACTTTTTATTGTGAATTGGGTGAAGGTTTACATAGCAGATGCACAATTCAGATACATTTTGTTTCATCTCACTGATTGCAATCCATAAATCACTTATACAAGTTCCTTCCTACCTGTGTTTCCTGTTTCCATTCTTTCTTCTTTTCTAACTCTTCTGAACTTGGTCCTTGGGTAAAAGCTGCCCTTTTGATCCCATATGGTTGATTATTCTTGGTTTTATTATTCTCTTTATAGACTTGTCTGTCATTTGGCTGAAAATTGAGCCATGAGTTAATTTCCAGACTGGGAAGGTGACTAAGGGCCATGGTCTTAGGGATTCCATAAGTCTCTATCTGACGGTAAACCTGATTTCATTTTTTATGATTTTGAGTTTTACTCACATTTTTCTTCACCTCTATCCAGGACCTTCTAATGTGGTTTCTTTCAGATCAGTTGGTACAGGTGGCTTGGCACCAGCTAGTTCTTCTGGTCTCCAGGGTCATGGGTCATGGAAACTAATGTTTGCATGTTCCATTAGTTCATTGGGGGCTAATTGTAGCCACATGTCTTCAGTTTTCATCACTCTTCTTTCCTCTGGACAGAGATCAATTGTTGCACCTTAGAAGGCCGCTCATGAGCTTTTAAGACTCCAGTTGTTAATCACCAAATTAGAATGTAGGAGATTGTCTTTATGTACCATGTTATGCCAACTGACCTTGGTGTCTGCCCAGGCTTGGTGGCGCAATTACTTTAGGTGTTTTGTCTAAGCTTTCATAACTTTGCCTCCTGCATGCTCTACCTCATTTATGGAGATGTTTGCAGTAAAGGTAAATTGTTGTTGTTGTTGTTAAGTGCTGTCCAGTCAGTTCTGACTTTTAGCAACCCTGTATAGAGTTTCTTTCCGAGTAGCAACTGATGTGTTTGAACCACTGACCTTGTGATTCAAACTGACCTTTCGGTCTAGTGTTTAATCCTACAGCATCACACCAGGACTCTAAAGAGAAATGGTGGTGGTGGTTATGTGATGTGGAGTCGGTTCCGACTCATAGTGATCCTGTACAGGGTTTCCAAGGCTGTAAATCTTCATGGGAGCAGAAAGCCTCATCTTTCTCCCATGAACAGCTGGTAGTTTCGAACTGCTGACCTTGCAGTTTGCAGCCTGATTCGTAACCACTACGCTACCAGAGCTCCTTCTAAAGATAAATACCCAAGGACAAATAACCTCTGTCAAACCTTTTGCATATTCGTGGGTATGCTCTCAGTGTCTCTCCCACACCCATTCAGCTCACATGCATGTCTATCCATGCACCATCATTACTGCAGGATTGTGCACACAGCTGTGTTGACTGACCTCTGTTGTCTTTAACTCTGCACTCCTCCCCAAGTCTTCCCCTGTCTCCATCCTAGATTATTTCAGTCAACTCTTAAATTGTGCCCTGCCTTACATTTCACTCACCTTCAATCTTTATTAGAGACCTGAGCAAAGCCAGTGCTCTAAAACTGAGCTCTCTAATAAACAGCCACTAGCCACAGGAGCCCTGGTAATGTAGTGAATTATGCACTGGGCTGCTAACTGCAAAGTCAGTGGTTTGAATCCACCAGTCGCTCCATGGGAGAAAGATGAGGCTTTATACGGGGTCATGAAACCTTATACGGGGTCATTATAAGTCAGAACCAACTCAACAGCACTCAACCATTACCACCAGCAACCACATGAGGAGAGAGCTCTGGTAACATTGTGGGTTAGGCGTTGGACTACTAACCCCAAAGTTACAGGTTCAAACCCATCAGGCACTATGTGGGAGAAAGATGAGGCTATCTGTTCCCCTAGAGATTTAGTCTTAGAAAGCCTATTTACGGTCATTATGAGTCAGAATTGACTCAACGGCAGTGGGTAGGTGAGCTACACGAGATAAAACGCACACAGGTAAAGTATATTGAATTAATTAACAAAAATAACAGCTCAATCAAATAATGCAGTTCAATAGACTATAGTAATGTGATTCAACCTGAATGTATAAATGCAGAGGAAAAAGAGTTGCTTTCTTATTCTGCGGCATCCTCTACACAGTTTCAAAGTTATAGGCCAGGGATTGTTTAATGATGACTGTACTGTTTTGTCTAACAATATGCCAGATAGAGACATAAGAAAAAATTCTCAGTTCTAAAATAGTAACAATTGCATAGTTGAACCCCACTCCTCTGATTCAACAGTGGTCAAGGAACAAGCAGGTAGTTAAAGTCAGAATTGTTTAGCAAAATTACCTAGAGTGTAGACTGGTCTAAATAGAGATCACATGCAGTAAACATCAAAGTTAAAAAATTACTTGATTAGTTTTCTTTATTTCTGGAATGGGTCCACCAGACTCAGCTCTCTTTTTCTGTACAAAAGATCATAGAGAATTCACAAAAAAAGACAATGGGGCCATCTCTAGAAAGTGCAGGCTTTAAGATTAGCCACAGTGTGTGGGTGTTCTGATAGCCAACATTTTCATGCCTTTGAAACCTGGATAAAAGGAACTCTGAAGTTTAGTTCTTTATGGGGAAAGTCCAAAGAGAAAAACATCCAAAGGGGCATGATGCAGCCGGAAGCATGAGGGCTTGGGGACGACAAATACAGTACCATTTGCTAATTTACTGATTAAACAACCATGACTCCTAT
>NW_006408681.1:1175190-1182588 GCF_000296735.1 Chrysochloris asiatica
TATCTTCCAGATGGCGTAAGACCAGGCAACATTTTCTTCTGTTTTTCATGGGATCACCAAGAATCAGGGTCAATTTACAGCAACTAACAACAACAACAAAGTTCAAGAAAGGAGGAGGTATGCAAGTTTCTAGAAAAACAGAAGTGGGGAATAGCTTGGGAAATATCTGAAGAGGTGGTGATGGTGGTTATGTGCTGTGGAGTTGGTTCCAACTTATAGTGGCCCTGCATAGGGTTCCCAAAGCTGTAAATCTTTATGGGAGCAGAAAACCTCATCTTTCTCCTGCAGAATGGCTGGTAGTTTCAAACTTCTGACTTTGAGGTTAGCAGTGTGATTCATAACCACTATGCTACTCAAGCACCTATCTTAAAAGGAGTACAGTACAAATAACACATTGGTCACCCACTTTTATTTAAAATGAAATGTTTTTCTACACACAGGATACCAAAGTGTATATTACAGATAGTTTCCTCAGATTTAATTCTGTACTTTGCAGGGTCAAAATGGATATTTCTTCAGCTAGAGGAAAAACAGGTCACATTTCATGAGATCAACATTTTTATTTTATGTCTCACTGGGTTTTCATTCTGTTGCTTTTATCTCAGAGCCCTGGTTCCCACTGTTCTGTCTGTATTTTCTCCTCTAACGACCGGTATAAACATAACAAGCAGTGCAACAGTCAAGAACTTTGATGTAGAAGTGAAGGTCTATTGGTGGTAAGGCATCCAAGGACACTGAGATAAAGCTGAGAAAAGCATGAAGTGGCTGACGAGCGAAGTGGGACTCTGAATGAGGAATTTGGAGTGGTACAACCGTGCTGTGGGAGGAAGTCTGTAAACTAAAATGCAATATGCTGAGTTCAGGTATTAACAGAATATCTCAAAGACACAATTTAGGCAATTATAAGAAATTATTAGAATGGTACCTTCAACAGAGTGGGTGCTAGAAATTAACATATGAATGAATGAAAAGGTGAGAAATCAGGGATTTGCTATCATCACCATGTAGGATTTTGTATATTTCATAGAATCTTGCAACCAAAAGGGACCTGCAAAGTCCTTTTGTCTATCTCCCTTCCAAGTGGTCATGTGCCTTCAATTTGAACAGCACAGTCTCAGGTTTGAATGAAGAGCCAGAAAGCAAGCAAGCAAGCAAGCAAGGGGGATCAATATGGATGCAGGATTTTTTAAGGGAGTATAAAATGATCTAGAATAATGGATAGCTGAAGGACAGCTTTAAGCAAAATAAAATAAAGAAATCAGAAAATCTAACATGGGGGGGTGGTTTGAAAGGACCTCAAAGGAGTCATTTGTCATGCCTTTTCTCCTGTGTCTATAAAATCCAGAAATCGCTAGTTAATAATAATCAATACTCTACATTTGTACAGTATGTTTAGTTCCCAACATGCTTTCACAAACATCATCTCCACTAAGACTCAGAAGGGAGTAGGTTTTATTTTCTGAGACTCAAAAGAAACCACTAGGCCAGAAGTAATGAGCTCTTGCTGACTTATAGAAGTTCAGTTACTATAAAACAGAAATGTGAAATGTTCTTGAAACACAAACTCCTACACACACACACAAATACACATCCATCTATATAATAACAGGGAGAGTTGTTATGAATTAATTGGTATGTTTATTTTTAAGCTGTAAATTCATCCATATTACCTTGGAAAGTATCTTTCCCTCTCCCTCCCAAGATGAGAACAAGGAGAGTCACAAAGATGCTTCAATGGTTATTCAAGGGGGAAAGGATGGAGATGGTGCTTGGAGGGAAAGTGGAGAGTGACTCCCCAGGAGGTCATTTCCTAGGGACTAGGAAGAGTGGGATGTTGTGCATTCTAGGGTCTGTGTGCTGGGGCTTACCTTTCACTGGGCACCACTTCAACTGTGCACCCGTGAGGCAGGCATTTGGCACTCCTATCAATCACTCCTGGTGTGGCACTGTAGGATCAGCACTGGACTGTGAACCACAAGGTCAGCAGTTCAAATTCACCAGCTGCTCCTCAGAAACCCTATACAGGGTTGCTATGCGTCTATAACAACTCGATGGCACTTAACAAAAAAACAACAACACTGGAGACTCCTGAGCCCATGGACAAGGACATCACCACAGAGGGCTAGAGCTGAGAGTGAAGCATCCAGCTGATATGAAGTGAGGGGAGATGCAGAAGAACACCCAAACTTGCAGATAGTACCCATTTGACCTAGCTTCAATGGCTTGATAATCAGAACTCGACTAGAGGAAGATTTAAAAAAAAAATTTTTTTTGATAAAGGAAACAAGGATAAATTGCTAAAATTTGATGAACTTGCCCTATACTCATGGATGTAGTAGCTAAAAATACCAACAGAGAAGGAAGGAGTCTTCACATCAAGTATCAATGTTATATCCCCTCTGTATACACAGTAGATAAGGACAGGCAACTTAGACATTGGCTATTTAAAATGAGGGGGGCGATTAAGGCACGAAATGACTGGCTTATAAATTTTCAAGAGGCAGTTTAGTTTAAGAGTGTGTGGGGGAAGAAAGAATCCCTACTTTCACCTTGTTTTCACCTTGTCTAGACCAGTCTGGTGAAAAGTGATGGGGATAAGATTCTTATGATTCAATAGTGAATAAATATTATCATGACTAATTGTTACTGTCACAATTGTAAAGGTAGAAGTTTTGTAACAAAAGGGGAATAGTTAAACTTACAGTCCAGAAACAGAGGACCCTAGGACCATCAAGGGAAAAGAGCACAAGCAGAACACTGGACCTTATCCAGAGAAGCAGAGATGGAGGCAGAGATGAGGACACAGAGAAAGGGAGCAGCTGAGGACTCTAGACTCAAGGAAAGAGAGGGACTGAGAGCTGGTGGCCAGGAGGCAGCTTTTTAGAATATGCCCTTTGGTTGCTTAAATTATTATATAATCCTGAGTGTTTCTGTGTACATCTCCCCACCTCCACCCCCCCAAAAAAGAAAAGAAAAACAGGAAATGGAAGTAAATGCTGTTGAAAGCTGATGCACTATGGAGGAGATTGTAATCATTACAATGAAACAATGGTGTAAAGCTGATGTTCTCCCATGTAAACTATCACTCAGTTCCCAATAAACAACAACAACAAAAAAAAATCACTTACTTCTGGTGTGGCACTGTAGGATACGTGCAGGACTGCAAGGTTGGTTTGAACCACAAGGTTGGCAGTTCAAACTCACCAGTTGATTCTTAGAAACCCTATACTGGGTTACTATGAGTTGGAACCAGCTCAACAGCACTTAACGACAACAATATCAATCACTAGTTGCTGTGCAGGGGTCAGAGACAGTGCTTTTAGAGATATAGCTATAACGCAGCAAAGCCAACAGGTAGCAAAAGACCAGACCCTACCAAAGCACAAGAGCACAAGAGTTGTGGTGAGGAGTGAGGGCCTGTAGCATTTTACTTTGATTTTCTTCTATTGCCTAAAATCAAACCCACTGCCACGGAGTTCCAAATGATCCTATTTGGTGTTTCTGAGACTATAAATCTTTACAGGAGCAGATCAATCTTACTTTTCTAAATGGATTGTGTGTTTGAACTGCTAACCTTGTGGTTTGCAGCCCAATGGCTGACCCACAGCACCATCAAGGCTCCTTATATATAGCCTGAAATTCTAGTATAACCCATAGAAGGTCGAAGGAAATGCGTATATAATTTTTTTTAAAGATAATATTGTACTTCTTGTTAAGCTTCCTAAATTGAGATTAGATTTGGTATAAAAAAATAAACCAAACATTATTTTGTACTTAAAGTGTTATGGAGCATTTTTATGCATATTATACATATTAATCTATTATAATATGGAGTGCCCAATAATGCCAGGTCACCATTTTTACTGTGGCCCTGTAGGATCAACACTAGACTGCAAACCCCAAGGTCAGCAGTTCAAACCCACAAAGTGCTCCTCAGAAACCTTATACAGTGTTGCCATGAGTCAGAACTGACTCGACGACACTTAACAACAAGAAGTTTGTAGGCTATTTCTCCTCTGAGATTTTAATGGCATGTGCTTTGGTTAATGTTTCTTTTATGCAGATTATTGAACACCAGGTAATATTGGACATTTTGTTAATCTTCCCTAAATTGAAATTAGGAAGTAATTTCAATTTAGGAAGATTAGTAAATCCTTATTCCACAAGGATTTACTGAGCACCTACTGTGGGCCAGACTTTACCATAGGTAATGATGAACAAGACAGAAATGGTCCTGTCTTTGAGAAGCTTATTATAGAAAAGATTAACAATGAAACCAAGACTAAAATCAGTATGCTGAGTGTTATTGAGAAGTGATGTTTAATCTGAAGCCTGAAGGATTCTGTCTGATGTCATACAACACTTCGTTTTGAACACTGCTATGCTAAGCACTTACCACAATGACATGGTCTTCTCTATTTTCGTCTCTCTCACATTCAACATTGAGCTCCTGGAGGTCTTAGGGCACTATGTAATTTAATTTGTTTTATATAAAACCTTTGTATCCCTGCACTGCATTGAGCTCCCACACATAAAAGCTGTGAGTGCATGTCTGTTAAGTGAAATGAAAATGGAATGAATGAATGATGGGAAACGTAATTGAATTATATGGCAAAAAAGCTATCGTTCATCTACAAAGGGCCCTGGCTGGATGCTGTGTTCCAGATGAGCAGTGTCACTACTGTGTCCTTCTCCGTATAACTTGTTGATAAGCATCCACTAGTTAAGGCTACGCTGCCACTCTGAGGGCAGTCTGGGTAGTGCCAAGACTGGACATGAACACCAATGTCTGCTTCTCTTCTCAGCTTCAGGTTGGACAGAGAACTGACAATAAAGGCTCTTGATGAAGAAGAAGAAATCTCCCCAGATCTTCCACAATCCGCCTTCTTAGGCAGCCACCAACCCTACTGCAAAGCAACTTCATGAACACACAGGTCAGACAAGAAAATGGAATCACACTTTCATTGCAGGATTTTGGACATGGCATCATGTGCCTTTTCTCAGGGACAGGCTGCAGAGGAGGTTTTCTGCCCCAGCTCAGCCTTCCCATTGGCCTGGGAGACTGCCGTGTCACCAGGCTGGCACAATGCACATACACTCACCTTATCACAGGGTGTTTTCATGGAAATGTTCTCATTGGCCTTACTACTTCTCTATCCAAGTACTGCCAGTTAACGTGGAGTAAACTCCAACACATGTCAACCCCACGTGAGTCCGAGTAGAACTGTGCTCCACAGGGTTTTCCATCACTTTGTTTTTGGAAACAGAGCACCAGGCCTTTTTTCCAAGGCACCTCTGGATGGATGCAAACCTCCAACCTTTCAGTTATCAGCTAAGTGCATTAACCATCTGTATTACCCAGGAACACTTCTTTCTCCTCGACTGCCACCACCCTCTGCCATAGAGTCGATTGTGACCCTATAGCAAAAAGTAGAAATTCTCCTTGGGAGTTTCTGAGACTATAAATCTTCCTCTTTCTTCTGTTGAGCAGTTGACAAGTTTGAACCACCAGCCTGTTGGTTTAGTAGCTCAACACTTAACCCAATGAACTATCAGGACTCCTCTCTCCTGTAGGGCTTTTAAATGCTGACAAGCCCTTATCAGCATTCCTGGAAGGGAATAATGCCCTAGCCCAAACTAGTCTCCTGGCATACACCCCCAAAATATCTGTCCTGGCCATTAATCTGTGGACAGAAAGCCAGAAAACCTGAGTTCTAACCTCAGCGCTGATAATTCCTGTGCATTCGGCCTTTGGTTAATTGATCAATTTCTTTGAACCTCAGTTATATTATCTATAAAACGAATATTAAAATATTTCCTCTCTCTGTTAAAATAACCAAATTGCATAATATATTTATTCAGTGTTCTTTGTAAACTTTGTAGCACTATACATATGCAAAATGTTATTCTTATTAAGTCATGTAAGTCTAAAGACATTATATGAGATAATGATTTCATACAACTGTGTTTTTATGCCATGCAATCTTCATTGATCCACAAAGCCAGAGAAACCACTGACCAGTGTCCCTTTCATCTGATTTTTTCACTTCAGCCATTGAATAATAAATAAATACATGCTGGAGATACCACAAAGATTAAGAAAGACACTTCACTGCTATCGAGTCAATTCTGACTAGTAGTGACCCATAGACAAGACTGTAAATCTTTAGGGGAGCAAATGAGCCTCATCTTTCTCTTAAGAAACTGCTGGTGGGTTTGAAGTGTCAACCTTGTGGTTATCAGCTCAGTGCTTAGTTTACAGCACCACTCTCTGGTCCTGACTTCAGAGCACCATTAACATGTTTATAGTTTTCTAGAATGCCCGGGGTGTATGTGGGGGTGTCAGGGGGAGTAAATGATGAGGGGCTGCAGCACAGCACAAGCTAGGAAACAATTTGAAATGGAATAGTGGAAGACACCGGCCTTAAAGGCCTGCTCTTGTCCCCACCACAGTGACTGTTTCACTCCTCACAGTCTCAGCTTTTTCAAAGAGCCTTGACCTGCCATCAAGTCTTAGAAATTGTTTCACCCCCTTCTGTTGTTGGTGGTGACTGCTGCTGTCATTGAGTTCTGACTCATAGTGACCCTATGTAGGGTTTCTGAGGAGCTGCTGGTGGGTTCGAACCACCGACCTTGTGGTTAGCACTCTAGTGTTTATCCTACAGTGATATACCAGGACTTTTAGATAAGCATGTCTCCTATCTCTTCCTAGTACCAGAAACACTAATCTCTGATCCCACAAGCAGCCAAGCTATTATTTCATTGTGGGGAGGAAATTTAGCTTCCTCTTTACCTGATGCTAAACTGTGAAATGGTGTCCTGGTGTGGCACTGTAATATAAGCACTGAACTGCTAACCACAAGGTCAGTGGTTCAAATAGACCAGTTGATCCTCAGAAACCTTGTTCAAGAACACCACAAGTTGGAACCAACTTAAAACAACAAAACTGAATAGCACAGAATAATGGCTAAACTTATGCATTTAAAAGCCATGGATCCAAATGAAAGAACATGGTCTTCAGAGCTTACTAGCTGTATGATTTTAAGAAGTTAATTTCCTGTATGACAGTTTCTCCATCTGTGAACTTGGGACAATCATAACCAATACTGGGCTAGAGCTATTGGGAGGATATTAGGAAGAATACATATATATATAATGTTTATACGTCTGGGAAAACGTTAGAACTCAGTGAAACAACCATTATTCCCTCAGCTTCCTTCTTTCTAGACTAGCCTAGACCAGGGCTTCTTAAACTTTAGTATGCATCAGAATCACATGTAGAGTTTGTTAAACAACAGATTAGGGGATCCACTTCTGAGTTTCTGACTCAGTAAGTCTTGAGTTGTTGTTGTTGTTGTTAGGTGCCATCGAGTCGGTACCAAGCCATAGCGACCTTAT
>NW_006408681.1:1183058-1235661 GCF_000296735.1 Chrysochloris asiatica
ACTTTAAAAAGGTCTTGTGCAGCAGATTTGCCTAATGCAGTATGTTGTTTGATTTCTTGACTGCTGCTTCCATGAGTGTTGATAGTTGATCCAAGAAGAATGAAGTCTTTGACAACTTAAATCTTTTCTCCATTGATAAGAATCTTGTTTATTGGCCCAGTGATGAGGATTTTTGTTTTCTTTTCATTGAGATGCAACCCATACCGAAGGCTGTGCTGTTTGATCTTCAGCAGTAAATGTTTTAAGTCTTCTTAACTTTCAGTAAGCAAGGTTGTATCATCTGCATATCGCATATTGAGTCTTCCTCCAATCCTGAAGCCACAGTTTTTCTTCATGTAACCCAGTTTCTCAGATTATTTGGTCAGCATACAGGTTGAATAAGTTTGGTGAAAGAATACAAGCTTGTCACACACCTTTCTTAATTTTAAACCATTCAGTGTTCCCATGTTCTGTTGGAACAACTGCCTCTTGGTCCAGGTACAGATTTCTCATGAGCATAATTAAGTATTCAGGAATATTCATACTTCGCAGTCTCAAGGAGGACCTGAATTTATATCTCTAACAAGTCCCCAGGTGCTACAACTATCCTAAGATGACAACCATTAGTCTAGATCATTTTTTCCATTTTCAAAAGTACCATAAAGCTGTTTTCTTAACATAAGAACCATCTAGCTTGGCTTTTTACCTTTAAGAACAGGTGTTGGTGGGGGGGTAGTGTGCCGTTCAGTCAGTTCCCACTCATAGCAACCCTGTATAGGGTTTCTGAGGCTTTAATGAACAGGTAGAAAAAGCTTCTTTTATAAACAGGTAGAAACTACAAATAGTACATTATCAAATTTCATAGGCAAAAAAAGAACATATTTTATATGCCACCTATCTGTAAGAAAGAACAGATAATATGAATATAGCATGCATCTCTATTTTTTGTTAAAAAAGGAAACAAGAAGGTAAGCTAGAAATATGGAATTATCTACAGAGGGTGGAAATATGGAAGGGAAATGACACTTCTCTGAGTATACATTATAAATACACATGCACACACGCGCACACACACACACACACGTGTATATATAGTGTAGCATAGTGGTTACAAGTCAGGCTGCTAACCTCAAGTTCAGCAGTTTGAGACTACCAACCATTCCACAGGAGAAAGATGAGACGTTCTGTTCCCCTAAAGATTTACAGGCTTGGAAACCCTATGCAGGGTCATTGAGGAGTAGGATTAGTGTTAGGAGTAAGGGTTGGATAGGGTTAGGCATAGGGCTTAGTCTAGTTTTGGGACTACAATTATGTTTATATTTCATTTATTTTTCTTCTTGAGATCTATTTGGTTTCCTCTTCATTTACAAGTTCTGTGGTTGGATTATTCCTTCTTTTCTATTCTATGTTTTTATTGTTGTAACTGTATCTCTGTTTTGTTTTTTTTTTTTCTTTTCAGTCTTGTAGGTCCTTACTTTTCATACTTCTATATCTGGGTTGAATCTGGGTGATATTGTCATGTATGTAAGATTCAGGTTGCTGCCTGCTGTTGTTGGTTCACCATCCAAAGAACTCCCTTTAGTATTTGTTCATTAGGCTGGTCTGATTTTTACAAATGCTTTTAATTTCTATTTGTCTAAAAATGACCTAATTTCACCACCATATTTGATGGCAGTTTTTCTGGATATAAGATTTTTGGTTGGCAATTTGTTTCTTGCAGAGTTTTGTAGATGACATCCCACTGTCTTCTAGCCTGCATGGTTTCTGCTGATAAATCAGAGTTTAGTCTTACTAGTTCTCCTTTGTAGGTAACTTTTCATTTTTCCTGAGCTACTCTCAGGATTCTTTTCCTTATGTTTGGTTTTGTAAAACTTGATTATAATATGTCTTGGTGTTTTCCTTTTGGGGTCTATCTTGTTTGAAGTTCGTTCAACTTCTTGGATGGCTATCTTCTCATCTTTCATGATGTAAGGGAAGTTTTCTTCCAACAACTCTCAGACAATATTCTCTATGGGTTCTCTTCCTGTTCTGAATTCCTCTCACATGTAAGACATTCCTCTTAACAGTTTCCCACATAAATATTTGTGGTGGTGGTGGTGGTGTTCTGTGGAGTTTGTTCTGACTCATAGTGACCCTGCATAGGGTTTCTGAGGTTGTAAATCTTTACAGGAGCAGAAAGTCTCATCTTTCTCACATAGAACGACTGGTGGTTTCAAACTGTTGACCATGAAGTTAGCAGCCTGATGCATAATCACTACACTACCCGAGCTACTTACCTAAATATTGTTGTTGTTGTTGTTGTTAAGTGCCGTCGAGTCGGTTCCGACCCATAGCGACCCTGTACAGGGTTTCCGAGGGTGTAAATCTTTACGGGAGTAGAAAGCCTCATCTTTCTCCCGCGGAGCAGCTGGTAGTTTCGAACTGCTGACCTTAAGGTTCGCAGCCCGATTCGTAACCACTACGCTACCAGAGCTCCATTACCTAAATATTAGGCATTCTATTTTCGTTGTTGTTCTTTTTTTCTGATTGTTCCTCTAGCAGATTGTTGAGATATTTTTCTTCAAGCTCAGTAATTCAGCTATCCATTGATTCAATTCAATGTTTTCATCCTTTCTGTATATCATCTATTTCTGAAGTCTTAGTGTTAATCTTCTGACTTTCTAATTGTTGATTTGGCATAATTCACATTTTTTCAATTATTTTGTTAATTTGGTACCAGATGTTTTCTATAGTTTTGTCTATGTTTTCTTTTATTTCATCTGTAGTGTTCTCATTCTTTCTATCAATCTGTTTAATTTGCCTAATTAACATTCTTTTGTGTGCTGTGGGTTAAAGTGCCAGACTGCAAAGCCATTTGAACTGCAAAGTCAGTGGTTCAAGCTCACCAGCCACTCCTCAGAAACCCTATACAGGGTCACTATGGGTTGGAACCGACTCGATGGCACTTAACAACAACAACAAAGTTCTTTATCAGGTAGTTCTGATACCATTCTAGTGTTATATTTTCTGATTCTGTATTTTAGTGACTTGTTTGAGGCACTGTCTTGTTTTTTTCTGTAAGCTGACATGGTCTGTTTTCTCTGAGACATTTTGGTGTCAGATTTGTAGTTAGTTGGGGATTATACATTGGTATATTCTCAGATACTCACCATCTGTCTCATAGTGGATGTGTAGAGACTGGAAGTGTGGATATTGTCAGTTCTTTGTTCACTGTTTGTGCACTGTAGTTCAATGAGCACACCTAGCGCATAGATCTTGGCATCTAAATCCCATTCCGTATTAGAAATAGCTGATTCCAAATGATAAGTACAAGATAAGACTAGAACTTTTTGTTGTGCCATAAAATAGGGAAATGCTTGAAATTCAAAAAAAGGACAGGAGTCATGGGTGTTTGTGTGTGTGCGTGTGCATGCCAGAAAATAAGAAAATGCTTTAAATGAAGGGGGGAAAAAAGGACAGTTTCTTTCTTTCTTTTTTTTTTTTCCCTCAAAGAGAAGGCCACTGGCCAAATATGACATCATTTGAATTTTTAAAAAATAGAATGAGGAGAGTGAAGCATCCAGCTGAAAAGAAGAGAGGGCACATGCATAATAAGTACACCACACTTGCACATAATACCCACTTGACCTGGCTTCAACGACTAGATGATCAGAGCTCAACCAGAAGAAGAAAGAAGAGGGAAAAAACAATAATCTGATACAATTTGATGAACTTGACCTTCACCTATGGAAGCAGTAGCTCAAAAGAGGGAACAAATCTTCACAGTGAAGATCATTCCCAGTCCCTTCCACACAGAGAGGACAGGGATGGGCAACTTGGTCATTGGCTACCCAGAATGGGGGTGAGGGGTGGAGGGGGGTACAAAGGCAAGAAGTGACTGGCTTACAAACTTTCAAGAAAGAACCTAGATCCAGAGGGCATGGAGCAAGATAGAATCTCCACTGAGTAGTATCCATTCTGTCTAGTTGGGCCTGATGAAAGGAAGGAGATGCGATAGGTCTCTTGCGATACAATAGTGAATAATTGTTATCTACTGATTGTAAGGGCTGGAAATATAAAGGTAGACATTTTGTGGCAAAGGGAGGGGAGTGATTAACTTTGCAGTCCAGGAGCGGAGGTCCCTAGGACTATCAAGGTAGAAGAGCGGAGAACGGAACCCTACCCAGAGAAGCAGTGATGCCAGGGATGGAGGCAGAGACGATGACGTGGGGAGATGGAGCGGCTGCCGACTTTGGACCGGGAGAGGGAAAGGGGCTGTGTGCGGACGACGGGGGGAGGGGAGAGGAGGGCTGCAGGATATACCCTTTGGTAGATGGATGATACATGGAGGGGATTGTAACCACAACAAGTAAACGATATACGACGAGATCAGTGTGAAGCTAAAGTCCTCCAATGTAAACTATCACATAATTCACAACAAAGCATTGAAAAAAAATAATAGAATGACTGTGATGGATTACAACACATTGGGAGGAGGGGGACAACAGCCAAGACTTTATATATCTTTAATGATACCAAATAATAATAATAAGGAAGATGGCAACATTTTTCTTTATACTAGAATATAAAGTAAAAATGTAGAAGGAAAGAGTTAGAAAATCATGTTGCAAAAAATTAGAAAAAAAAAAGTTAGACACCTATGTTGCAAGCATTATAGCAATATTTGGTTTAGATAAGAATTGTCAGAGATTGCTAAAGCCTCTGGGTGAAAGTTTTTTGGTGTTGAGGATATTTATTCAGTCTGAAAATTAATCCTTGCAGATTATTTATTAACTACAAGAGTAAAGAAGTACATTTATAGTGAAAAACACTGTAGTTAAGTGATCACCAAGAGTGAAACAAACTGATGTTATGTTTCCTGGTAAGATATGCTGCCAAAACATGTAAAGCACCTGAAGCTAGTCATGAGGACTAAAATAATCCTGGTAGTGTAGTGGTTATGTGTTGGGCTGATAACTGCAAGGACAGCAGTTCAAGTCTACCAGCCGCTCCAAGGAAGAAAGATGATGCTTTCTGCTCCAGTGAAGATTCACTGCCTTGGAAAGTCTATACAGGGTCGCTATGAATTAGAACCAACTCAATGGCACACTACCACCACCACCAATCATAAGGAAACTATCAGTGAAATCCACATTGAAGGACAAGCTACAAAACAATTGTCCTGGGCACAAATATCCATCTCAGAAGAGACAAATAAAGGTGTAGAAGTCATTTCATATTAAAGAAGATCAAAGAGCTATGACAACTAAATGCAAAACGTGGTTCTGTGTTGGACACTTGATCAGAGAAACACACACAAATCACTATATGGAATATTATAGGGACAATGGGTAAGATTTGGGAGTGCATATTACACAATAGGGGATCATGGAGGCTTTATAGGATAAACGCTGGACTATGAACCACAAGGTTGGCAGTTCAAACCCGCCAGCTGTTCCTCAGGATAAAGATGAGGTTTTCTGCTTCCCCCAAAGATTTAAAGCCTCTGAAACCCTGTACAGAGCTGCAATGAGTATTTAGGGGTGAAAGGTCATGACATTTGCAACTTTCTCTCAAGTGGCTTTGTTGTTGTTAAGAGCCAGTGAGTCAGTTCAAACTTATAGCGACCCTGTATAGGGTTTCCAAGGAGCAGCTGGTGTGTTTGAACTGCCGACCTTGTGGTTAGCAGTTCAGTGCTGATCCTACAGTATCACACCAGGGCTCCTCAAGTAGTTTAGCAATAATAGTAACAGTAAAACTACATATGGAGAAAGATTAAGTGAATGTGGCAAAGTAACTAACAATTGGTAGATCTAGGTGAATGATATAGAAGAGTTCATTATGCTACAGATGTGAATTTCTGTAAATTTGAAACTTTTGCAAAAAACTAAAAGGTTAAAGACTTTAGGTGAGGCTCTCTCCTTAGGTAGATGCATAAAGGGAAACTCTCCGTTGAAACCAAGGAGTCTTCTGCTCAATGTTGCACTTTGACATTTTTTTTGTGTGTGTAACTGTTAGTTCTCTGGCCTGAACAACTGGAGAAGCAACAAGGCTGGGTGATGTTGATGCGTGCAGATTTAAGCACAGTGCATTTGAGGTATCTCAGGGAGGTCCAATGACACAGGCGATTATGGGAGAGGTGTGATCTAAACACCTGAATTTGGTGCCAGGAGTTATTACTATGTTGGTGTTCTCCAGAGGCTGGTGGGTTACAGTACCACACCAGGATTCCACCAGAGGAAGGAGGGACACTTAAAGAATAAGAGTGGTGCCCAGACAGGAGACCACAATTGAATGGTGAAAGAACGAGGGAGAGAGTTTCAGGAACTGTGGAAGGAAAGAAGTTCAACATCGAGGCCAAGGTCAAGTGCTCCAGGTGTAAAGTAATATAAGCAAAAAGCCTCTGGATTTGGCAAGTGGTTCGTGTTGAGGATATTTTCAGTCTGGTTGTGTGGCATCAAGTTGGTTCTGTCTCATAGCAAGCCTGTACTGCGTTTCCAAGGCTATAAATCATTATGGGTGCAGAAAGTCTCATCTTTTCCTCATGGAGTGACTGGTGGTCTTGAACTTCTGAACTTGCAGTTACCCTCAGCTCGTAATCTACTATGCTACCAGGGCTCCTAGGATTTAGGGATTGGTGGTGGATGGTGGTGGTGTGCTGTGGCCTCTTAGTGACCCTGTGTAGGGTTTCTGAGGCTGTAAATCTTTATGGGAGCAGAAAGCCTCATCTTTCTCTTGGGGAACAGCTGGTAGTTCTGAACTGCTGACCTTGAGGCTAGCAGCCTGACTTGTACCCACTGATCCTTAATGATGTGGGCAACAGCAATTTCCAGGGGGAGGGGAGTGGACTGGTGGAGGAGCCCCATGGCAGTTCATCACACATGCCTATTCTTCTAATGAACCTGTTTGGAAGGGTTGTTATACTTAGGTGTTACCAAGTCAGTTTAGATTCATAGAAACTCCGTATGACAGAGTAGAACGGCCTCATAGTGTTTCCTTGGCTGTAACCTTTACAGATGCAGATTGCTGGGGCTTTCTCCTCTTGAGCTACTGAGTGTGTTTGCACCAAAGTCATTTTGGCTAGCAGCTGAGAATTTACTGTTTCGCCATCAAAGAGCCTTATTTTGAAGGGAGGCGATAGAATCGATATAACCATATGATAGAATTGATACAGACAGTTAGGTAGAGGCAGATTTTTATTTTTGGTTTTTTAAATGGATAAGGCTTTGCCTGTAGAGAGGGAGAGGTAGGAGACACTGAAAAGAGGGATTTTAAATTAGCACGAGTCCTCAGAACCAGAAGGTAGGAAACCTGGAGCTCAGTGGTGGCATCAGCCTTGAACAGGGGGAAGAACACATCTCCCATCAAAATGGGAGGGAAGGCTGGGCCCTAAAGTCCTACCCAGTGGCCTGGGAGTCCCAGAGCTTTGCCTTCTATCTTGGGTATTCTTCTCTTACCTCAGAAATAACCACAATGCTCTCCTCTTTCCTAACATCTCCCCTGACAAGCTGTTGCTCTGAGAAGTGGAGGCCTCATTTGGGTAGAACTCAGAAGACTCTGTTGTGATTTGCTTTTCCTTTTGCTTCACTCCCTGCCATCCTTCCCAGGCAGTTTCCTCTTTGGTAAAATGAGAAATGTACTCTATCTCATAGGGTTTTCTGAGAATAAAGTAAGACAATATGTGAATCAATTTTTTTAAAAATCTAAAGAGAATTGAAAGAGAAACAGTTTTAGCTGTTTTGTTGTTTGATGTGTTTGTTATGTGTGTGTGCTTTGTTATTTTTAATTATTGTGGAAAAGATTAATTCAGCAGTTGCTTGTTGAGAGTTCACCATGGGCTTTTAGGATCTGGCAACGTTCCAGCTACTAGGAACCCTGGCCACTGTCAAGGAATCCTCTGTAGCCGCTGGTTTCTGACAGGCAGGATCACGTGCTCTTTGTTGTTTGGATAAAAGAAAAACAGTGAATCAGCAAACACATGGGCTATGTCATCAAAGGTTTGGAATTGTGATTAGCTGTGTAACATAAGCTGATGAACACCGGTCGACAATTACAATTACGAACACCGGTCGACAATTACAGAAGCCTGACTATTTGGTTAGATAGCACACAACGAAATTGTTAGTGAGAACAGGTCAGGATAATTTTATCTTCCACTAGATGGCAGCAGAGTATTAATCATTCCACTCTTGGTGTGGCGCTATTGGGCAAGCACTGGACTGCTAACAGAAAAGCGAGTGGTTCAAATCCACCCAGCCGCTCCTTGGAAACCCTATACAGGGTCGCCATGAGTCGAAACTGTCCCAATGGCCCTTAGCAACAACTTGAACAAACTATTTCAGGTTCTTTAGAAAGCCACGAATCTAGGCTCCTAGGGAGAGTGTTGCTAAGAAGTTGGTTCTGACTCACAGTGACCCTGTATAGGATTTCCAAAGGGCAGCTAGTGGCTTTGAACGGCAAACCTTTTGGTTAGCAGTCCAGTGCTTATACTACAGCACCACACCTGTTTAAAAAAGTATGATATATACAGGGTCGCTATGGATTGGAACTGACTCGACAGCACTTCACAACAACACAACATATTTATATATGTCTTGGGATGCCACTGTTATTCTCCTGAAATAATCTGATTTTAAAAATCATTTACTTTTTAAAAAAATTATGTCACTTAACTTGTAAAAACAACTTCAAGAGAAATAATAATAATAACTAACCTGTTGGCACTGTAGTATAAGTTAACTGAAGGGTAGACTGTTCAAATCCACCAGCCGTTCTGTGGGAGAAAGATGAGGAAACCCTATGTAGTAGAGTCACCATGAGTGAGAAGTGACTCGATGGCCGTGGGGTTTGTTTTGAACATTTATTATCATTTGCCATGTGCCTAGCAATGCTATAAACGTATAGGGATCCTAATCCTACCTACCCTACTTCTTAAAGATTTCATAGGTCCTCCAAACCCCTTTCTTTAATGAAAAAGTAAGCCATCTCTGTTGTAAAGTGCTGTCAAGTCAATTCCAATTCAGAGTGATTCTGTTTAAGGTTTCCCAGGAGCAGCTAGTGGATGTGAACTGCCAACCTGGCTGTTCAATCCAGTACATTACCCTCCAGCACCACACCAGGGCTCCAAGCCTTCCCTCGTGGTGGTAGTGGTATGCCATGTAGTTGATTCTGACACATAGCGACCCTATATAGGATCTGTGAGGCTATAAATCTTTGCAGAGACAATAAGTCTCATCTTTCTCCCGTGGAACGGCTGATAGTTTCGAACTGCTGACCTTGAGCTTAGCAGCCCAACTCGTAACCTCTACGCTACCAGAGCTCCTTCCCTATGAGTTACTCTGCTTAGGAAAGCTGGAGTTTGTGGTTGTGTGTCTTGAATTCAATTCCAACTCTGAGCAAGTTTATAAGGGGGCATCAAAAAGATCCTAGAAAACTTCCATTATCCCTTAATTCCATTTTCCCACAAACTTCTGAAGCCCTGTTATATAGGACAGGTTTCCCTTATAGGAGAAGTCCTCCAGGTCTTTCTTCACACAGAACCTGCTCTGGTGCCAAGCTTTTGGTCAGAACAGTTCTTACCCATTGTGCTCCAGGCTTCCTCCAGGACTTTGATTTTAGACTGAGAGTCCTTAACAGAGTTTTAGAAATAATTTTCAGTTATAACTGGTATTTCTCAGAGCATTCACCTTTTTAAAATAAATTTTTGTTTTCTTAGATACATGTTGACCCTTGATTGGGTCCCTTGTTTGTAGTTCATTCATTTCAGGAATGTCTGATGAGCTGCTAGGGGACCCTGTTGTTGTTGTTGTTAAGTGCCGTTGAGTTGGTTCTGACTCACAACCCTGTTTATGGTTTCTGAGGAGGGCTGGTGGGTTTGAACTGTTGACTCTCTGGTTAGCAGTCCAGTGTTTCTCTTACAGCACCATACCAGGACTCTTGGGGGACCTGATGGAGTCTTTTTCAGTCTCAGAAGGCTGCCGAGAAGCCAGGCAAATGAGTTTGACTCATCATGGATCATCAACACCAATTAAATGGATTCAATTCATCTCAGACCCCATGGAATCAGAGTGATGATGCCTGTGTGCCACCACGCAGGTTCTGACTCATAGCTACTCTGTGTAGGATTTCTGAGCTTGTAAATCTTTACTGAAATAGAAAACCTCAACTTTCTCCTAAAGGGCTGCTGGTAGATTCGAACTGCTGACGTTGTAGTTAGCAGCCCAGTTGGTAATCCACTGAAGTCAGAGTAGATCTGTTTTCAATGGCTAATTTTTTGGAAGTAGATTTCCAGGTCTTTATTCCAAGTCACCTCTGAGTGGATTTGAACTGCCAACTTTTTAAAGTTAGCAGTCAAGCACGTTAATTGCCCCACTCAGGGACTCCTACTCACTAGAAGGAAGAGGGAATTACAGGGAGTATCTGGTATTTGACTCTGTGCCCCTGTCCCTGAATATCTGTCCTAGTGCCAGGCAGAGCAAAGGTTGAGAAATAAAAGGAACAGCCATTTCCAGAACACACGAATGCACAAGCAAGCTGGATTTGTAACATAAAAATTAGGGAGCTGTTCTACCCAGCTCCTGTACAGTTGCCTACACAGCTTTTTTTTTTTCATTTGAATTATTTATATCTTTGAAATAATGCAGTAAGAACGTAAGACAAAAATTCAAAAGACACAACAGGACATTAAGTTAAAAGGTACGTGTTCCCTCTAACACCTGTTCCTATAGGAAACCATTGGTAACCACGGTTACCAGTTTCCAGGGCTGCTCAGTTTGAACAGAGAATCGCTGTGCTTGGCAGAGCAGCAGCTGAGATGTAACTCCTCATAGGGCAGCTAGGACTTGCTCTGATATTGGAGTGAGTTACACCTCCTGATGATTTTCAGAGGCCTGGAGTCCTGGTGTGACACTGTAGGATAAGCACTAGACTGCTAACTGCAAGATTGGTAGTTTAAACCCACCAGCCGCTCCTCAGAAACACCATACAGAGTCACAACGAGTTGAAACCAACTCAACAGCACATAATAACAACAATGGGAGATGACAAGATGACTTTATTTGTACCCAGAGGTTGATGCAGCCTGGGGAAATTCAGTATTTCTATTATTACGTTACTACTATTATAGAAAGGAGCTCTGGTAGCATAGTGATTATGAATCGGGCTGTGAATCTCAAGGTCAGCAGTTTGAAACTACCAGCTGTTCCGTGGGAGAAAGATGAGGCTTTCTGCTCCTGTTGATTTACAACCTTGGAAACCCTGTACAGGGTTGATATGAGTCAAACCGACTCCCCGGCACGTAAGCACCACCACCACCACCACCACTATTATAGAGGGGAGCATGCTGGCTCTGTAGGATAAACACTGTGCTGAGAACTACAAGGGTGGCAGTTCGAACCTACCAGTCGATCCTCAGGAGAAAGATGAGGCTTTCAGCTCCTGTAAAGATTTACAGCCTCAGAAACCCAATACATGGTCACTATAAGTTGGAACCAACTCGATGACACTTAACACTATTTTAGAGGCATTCCTGGATGGCACAAATGGTTAAGCACGCACCTGCTAACTGACAGACTGGCATTTCAAATCCATCCTGTGGTTCCTCAGAAGAAAAGCCTGTCGACCTTGTTCTGGAAGGTCACACACAGGCTTGAGAACCCTACGGAGCAGTTCTACTCTTCAACACACACGGGGTCAACAATTAGAAAAATTATTGTTCTGGAAATCATATATGGGCTCAAGTGAAAGTTTAGAAATACAGGTTAGGCTAACTCCTTGTGGATCCTGGTTTGGCACTGTACATGAACCGTACTGGATTGCTAGCTGCAAGCTCAGTGGCCCCTCAGAACAGAGTGGATGGCACTTAATAACAACAACAATAACATGTCTCCCTTTATGGATTGAATTGTATCCCCCAAAATATATATTGGATTTCCAACCCCAACATCCTGTGATTGTAATCCTGTTTGAAAACAGTTTCCTTTATGTTAAGTAGATCATATTCAAGTAGACTGGGTTCTAAATCTAATCACTCCCGAATTATAAAAAGAGCAGATTAGAGACAGATACACACACAAGGTGGGAGATAGATACCATGTGAGAACTGAAAAAGAACAAAAGAAGGTTCAATGCAAATGACAAGAAAGGAGTCCACACAGCAGAGACTCTGCTTTGGACTTTTAGACTCCAGAACTGTGAGAAAAAAGCTTCTATTCTTTAAAGCCACCCACTTGCAGTATTTGTGTTACAACCACACTAGCTAACTAAAAGACATTGTCATGCAAATATATGTATAGTTCTTTCCTGC
Organism: Chrysochloris asiatica; assembly: GCF_000296735.1. Lineage (NCBI taxonomy): Eukaryota > Metazoa > Chordata > Mammalia > Afrosoricida > Chrysochloridae > Chrysochloris > Chrysochloris asiatica. The sequence goes on from NW_006408681.1 coordinate 1,195,321, forward strand.
AATTTTGAGCACAAGGTTTATCTTCAAGTCTCCTAGCAATCTAAGAATTAGCAAACAATGTCTCCATGATCAAGAAGCTGAGACTCCTTAAGTCACCAGTTAATCTCTGTGGTGCTATGGGCTAATGTGTCAGACTACAAAGTCATTTGAACTGCAGGTGGTGGTTCAAGCTCACCAGTCACTCCTTGGAAACCCTATACAGGGTTGCTATGGGTCAGAATTGACTCGATGGCACTTAACAACAATAACAACAATGTCAGTTGAGTCCTGCTGTAGGTTAACGTGCTGTATACTGCAAAGTCATTTGAACTACAATGTTGGTGGTTCAAGCTCACCAGCTCCTCCTTGGAAACCCTATACAGGCCGCTATGGATCGGAACTGACTCAATAGCACTTAACAGCAACAATGTTAGCTGGAGCCATGAGAAGGATCAACCAGTGCTGATGGGCAGCCCATCAGGCAAGCTTCCTTCCCAGTGTCCATTCACAGGGTGAGCATGCATTCTGGTTGACTCAGAACAGTTTCAGCTCACCACTGACAAAATTATTAAAAAGATCTCCTATCTCTGGTATGGCACTGTAGGACAAGTGCTGTGCTAACCAAAAGGTGCGTGGTTCAAACCCACCAGCTGCTCCTCAGAAACCCAGTACAGCGTCTCTACAAGGCAGAACTTAACTGCAACAATCCCTCTCCCAAAGGAGCCCTGGAAGCATAGCGGGTTATATGTTGGACTGTTAACTGCAAGATCAGTAGTTCAATTCCATCAGGTGCTCCTCGGGAGAAAGATGAGGCTTTCTGCTCCCATAAAGATGTGGAGTCTTGGAAACCCTATAGAGGGTAACTAGGAACGAAGTCAATGGCACACAATCATACCACCACCATCTCTCCCCCAAAAGTTCCTAGGTCATCAAAAAATTATATAAGGCGACTTCAGAAAGTTCATGAAAAATTGGAATCAAGAACAAATAGGGCAAGATGGCAGATGAGGCAGATTTGGGGGATAAAGACCACAGTCTCAGGACATCAAGGTCAATTGGCATAGCATAATCCAAAAATACAATGTTTAATACGCTAGTTATTGCGTAATGACTGGGGTCTTTAAAGCTCATAAGCAGCTATCTAAGGTGCAATTATTGGTCTCACCCTGTCTAGAGGGAAGAAAATTGAAGCTAAAAACCTGGAATTAATTAGTCCAATGAACCAATGGGCCACATGAGCATTGGTCTCCACAATCCTGAGATCCGAGGGACTAGAAGGTGCCCAACTACCACTATCATCTGCTCTGAAAGGGATCACATTAGAAAGTCCTAGATAGAGTTGAGAAAAAGGTGAAACAAAACTGAAAATCATAACATAGATGCAGTGACTGGTCAGAAAGAGACTGATGACCCTCAGGATGATGGCCCCTGGTCATTCTTCAGGTCTGGGACTGAACACACTCCTGTAGCTCAATTTTCAGGAAAGCAGACATCAGGTCTATAAGGGGAAACAATAACACTAGTGAGGTAGGCATACCGTAGAATAACCAACTTTTTGTTGTTCTTGTTAAGTGTTATCAAGTCAGTTCTGACTCATAGCGACACTATAGAGGGTTTCGGAGGAACAGCTGGTGGGTTTGAAGTACCAATCTTGTGGTTCACAGTCAAGTGCTGATTCTACAGCATCACACCAGGAGTCCAAAATAATCAGCATTGTTGTTGTTAGGTATCGTTGAGTCCTATCCAACCCATACCCACCCTATGTACACCAGAACAAAATATATTCCTCACAATTGCTGCTATGCCTGGTCTACTGCTGCTGTCACTGTGCCAATCCATCTCATTGGAGGTCTCCCTCTTTTTCTCTGACCCTCCACTTGACCAAGCTTCATGTCCTTCTCCAGGTACTGGTCCCTCCTGATAACGTGTCTGAAGTATGAGAGACAAAATCTGGTCATCTTGGCTTCTACGGAGCATTCTGACTGTACTTCTTCCAATACAGAATTGTTTGTTTTTCTGGCATTGCATGGTACCTTTAAAATTCTTTCCAACACCATAACTCAAATGCATCAATTATTCTATGGGCTCGCTTATTCACTGTCCAATTTTCACATGCAGATGAGGCTATTGAAAACATGATGACTGGGGTCAAGTGCACATTAGTCCTCAAACTGACATCTTTGATCTTGAACACTTAAAAGAGGTCTGTACAATAGATTTCCCTAATGCAATACATCATTTGATTTCTTAACTGCTACTTCCATGAGGGAATGATGGTGGATCCAAGCAAAATGAAGTCATCGATAACTTCAATATTTTTTCCATTTTTCATGTTATTTATTGGTCCAGTGGTAAGGATTTTTGTTTTGTTTACGTTGAGGTGCCACCCATACCTAAGGCTGTGGTCTTTGATCTTCATTGTTGTTGTTGTTGTTGTCAGGTGCCATCGAGTCGGAACCGACTCATAGCAACCGCATGCACAGCAGAACGAAACAATGTCTGATCCTGGGCCAACCTCACTACCGCTGCCACACTTGACGCCATCAATGATGCCACCTGGCTGATCCATCTCGTTGGGGGTCTTCCTCTTTTTCTCTGACCCTCCATCTTACCCAGCATGACATCCTTCTCCAGCGACTGTTCCCTCCTGACAATATGTCCAAAGTATGAGAGACGAAGCGTAGCCATCCTGGCCTCCAGGGAGCACCCTGGCTGCACTTCTTCCAAAACAGATCTATTGGTTCTTTTGGCAGTCCATGGCACTTTTAGTATTCTTCTCCAACACCACAACTCAAAGGCATCAATTCTTCTACGGTCTTCCTTATTCACTGTCCAGCTTTTGCATCCATATTAGGTTATTGAAAATACCATGGTTTGGGTCAGGTGCACCTTAGTCCTCAAGCTGACATCTCTGCTCTTCAATACTTTAAAAAGTTCCTGTGCAGCAGATTTGCCCAATGCAATACGTCGTCTGATCTCTTGACTGCTGCTTCCGCGAGTGTTGATAGTTGACCCAAGAAGAATGAAGTCCTTGACAACTTCAATCTTTTCTCCATTGATAAGAATGTTGTTTATTGGTCCAATGGTAAAGATTTTTGTTTTATTGACATTGAGATGCAGTCCTTGCCAAAGACTGTGCTCTTTGATCTTCATCATTAAATGTTTCAGGTCCTCTTCACTTTCAGCAAGCAAGGTTGTATCATTTGCATATCGTAGGTTGTTAATGAGTCTTCCTCCAAACCTGATGCCACGTTTTTCTTCATAGAACCCAGCTTCTCGTATTATTTGCTCAGAATACAGGTTGAATAAGTATGGTGAAACAACACAACCTTCAACCTTGTTGCACACCTTGCCCAATTTTAAAACATTAGTGTTCCCATGCTCTGATCTTCATTAGTAAGTATGTTAAATCCTCGTTGTTTCCAGCATGCAAGATTGTATAATTTGTTGCGTATTCCTCCATATAATCCAGTTTCTCAGATTATTTGTTCAGCACACAGTTGGATAAGTATGGTGAAAGAATGCAGTCCTGGCACATACCTTTCCTAGTTGAAAACCATTCAGTGTCCCCTTGCTCTGTTTGAACAATTGCCTCTTATTCTATGTACAGTTTCCTCATGCGCACAATTAAGTGTTCTGGAGTATTTATTTTCTTCAAACGAGACCTAAACTCAGTAGCTCAAAGGTAATTGAAATTCTTAAGGCAAAAACTTCTCAAAATAATTCTCTGGACTCATCTTTTATCCCTAGCATGCCATCTGCAACATTAGCAAAAAGATAAATAAAATACTCATGTCATATCCAAGCATATATTTCTAGTGGTTAATATTTTGGAAGTATGTTCTCCTGGATATATATGAAAAAGATTTGATTAGTTCTAGCTACTTTTCATTTAAGGAGCTCTGGAAGCGTAGTCATTACAAGCCTGAGTCGGGCTGCTAACTTCAGCAGTTGCCAAACTAACAGTGTTGTGGCAGCGAGAGTCAGAAAGAACTCAACCCGAAAATCTTAAAGAACAAAGTTTATTGCCGGAGGCCAGAGTCAGCTCAAGCCCAAATCACTCTGACCCTGAAGTGAGCATGGGAACAGGGTTTTATACAAAACCACAGAGTGGTTAAAACAAACAGACTTGTCTTGTTACCTGGGGTGGAAAATTCCAGCAGACCCTTAGCTTGGAAGTGGAAGTAAACCTACCAATAAACCCTTATCTTGTTTGTATGGATGGGCTAAGTTTTTATCCTGTTTGGTCAGATGTCCATGGGTCATTCTGACCTTCATGGTTTTTCTGTAAGAAGCTTATTTATTATTTTTCCATAGGGTGAGGTTGTGGGGGAAGGGATGGCAGGGTGAGATGGGGCTGAAAGGACTTAGTGGATACCTAGTTTAAATGGGGGCTGTAGCCATGCTATAACATTTCCCCCTCTAGTTGTACATTAGCTTAAATCATTGAGCAATTTACATTGTTCTCCTGTTCTGGGAATTTATATGGCTAAGAGAGGACAAGTAGTTTAACAGATTCTATTCGGGATTTCTGGATGCCCTCCTGAAAGGAAAAACAAATCAGATATATTTATTTCACTCTGAACTAAATAGATCCAAATGTTTTCATCCCATTGAAAGGAATAATGTCTTATGAGAGTCCCATTGTGACCAAGTTTTGAGTCTGGCTAACCTGACAGTTGACGGGGTGACTAGAAGGACTTCCCAGGGTACAGTCCACTTTTTTTCTAATTGGTTTTCAGGTCCATCTCTCCATGTTCTGAGCAGAATATGATCTCCAGGCTGGAAGGGGTCAGGTTACTTCCATGTTGAATGCAATTTCCATTTAGGTGTTTCTGTTCTGTTGTCACTTTGGACACTCTGGAAGTCCGAAGTTGGAGGTAATCTCCTTCAAGAGAATTTTCACTATTTCTGAAGTTCTTAGTTCTGGTGGGGAAAAACCTCTACGCAACCAGAAAAGGTGTCCACAAAAACAAAACCAGCAATATATTTAACTCCCCTGCTTGGGGGGGCATCTGCATGAAATCAACCTGTTAATTTTCAGGGGGTCGTTTACCTTGATATTGATGCAGGACAGCCTGTCTTGGGGTTGTTCTTGAGGCAGGTAACAGTTAGAGCTAACCTCCTGAATGCTTTTTTTGGGAAATTTCTTGCCCTAGAGCCAGGGCCTAATGAACCAAGTTAGGGCCTCTTTCCTGTACTGGGTCATTTCATGGTTCATTTAAGAAGAGCAGGGGCTAGTTTTCACAAGATCAGAACCATTCTATTAAAAAGCCATTTACCTTTTAACTTCTCAGAACCAGAACAATTCCATTGTCATCTACTTTTCATCCTTTAACCCCTCTCTCCAATCCTTCTGCCTCATTCTACTCAAATCCTCTGGGTACACATTCAGTTTTTCTTGCCTGCATTTCTAATGCCCTTGTCGGTGCAATCAGTTCAGCCTTTTTTTGAGCTGAGGTCCCCGGCAGGAGGGCTATTGCCTCTAACCCAGTCTTGTAAGATTACTATTACATACCCTGCTATCAGAGTCCCTTTGTCCATGTAACTACTTCTGTTCATGAATAACATCTAGTCCACCAGATACAGTTAAACAGGTCAGGTTGGCTGAAGAATAATTGGTCAATGATTTCTATACAGTCATGGTTCAGCCCTCCAGTTGCCACATCAGGGAGGAGGATGGCAGTTTTAGTCGTCCCATAGTTCACAGGGTAATATTTGGATTGTCCAGTAAAATAACCTGATATTGCCTATCTGTCCTGTTGTGAACCATAGGCTTCCCTTTTTTTGTAGCACGGAGACAACTTGATGGGGATGGGGACAAGCTGACCATAGTGAATTTCTAGGCCTCTTTCCTGAGAGGATATTGGTTTTTTTTGTTGTTGTTGGATGGTCAGTTTCCAGGTTTTAATCAGACCTCAATGGGGGATTCTTGTTGGCTCTCCCAGGAGTTCCACTAGTCCACATGAGGAGTTTACACCTGATTGTCAATTTCCTCAGGCCAATGTGACTGGTTTCCTGAGTCTGAATCAGTAATTGCCAGGCATGTTCATGAGGAACCTCCATCTGCAGACTTTCAGTTTCAGAAAGTTGTTTGAACATGTAACTTTGGTAGCAGGTTTTGGCCCAGTAAGAGGACTTGACAGTCATTATTATAATTATTATTATTATTATTTTCCCAATGAAGCAGTCCAGGGTTTTCAGGAAGAACTGGTCTTCAGACCTCCCTGAGATCTCAGTCATTATTACTGAACTTAACAATAACAGTCTGTCCCCCATTGTTATTTTTAGCTGAGGTCCCGGGGGTGGGGGCAATAGCGGTGGCAGAGGTTGATGCCAAATCATGCTGGGTATCCTTACCCCCTGACACCGTTAGTTTTCTGTAGACAATGAAGCTTATTCAACCATGTGTTGGGTTGGACTGGCTTTTTCTGCCAGGTTCTCCCTTGAGAGTTGGGCATTTATTTTTTCAGTGTCCAAGTTTTTGCAATAAGTAAATTGGTTCTTGTTTAAAGGTTCTCTTTCCTTTTATGGGTCCTCCCTGGGATCCCACAGGCTTACCTCTAGTGGTCTTTTAGGAAGACAGTTACCACCTGAGACTTCTCGTGCTCTCGGTTATTAAATACCTTGAAAGTGATGTTCACCAGGTGGGATGGATTCATGTCAATTGCCCTGTTGCATTTCTGCCATTTCTTTCTAATATCCAGGGCACTTTGGGAGATAAAAGTCATGTTAACCATTCAGTTATTTGCTGAGTTCTTGGAATCAAGTTCTGTGTACTTAGAGTAAGCCTGGTAGATTCATTTAAAGAATTCAGAGGGGTCTCAGTTGGCGTCTGCTGAACTTCCCATACGATGTTCAAGTTCTTTTGTTTAGGAACTCCCTTTTTCAGACCTCTGAGAATGCACCTTTCATAGTGCTCTAGTTGTGGCAGGTCCATTTAGATTTCTGTTTGTGTCAGCTAGAGGAATTGCCTTGACTGGGGCAAGGGACCCGTTCAGGGTTTTTTTTTCCTCCATGGATGCATGCTGTTTCATCCCATGCCTTATTTCAGACCAAACTTTTCAGTTGCTTCTCAGGAGCATTGTCAACAGAGCCTGAATTAGGATGATGGGTAGCAAAATAGTGGTTATTAAATTTGTTATTTTGGTTGAGTCATCTTGGTGTGGCACTGTGGGTCAGTGTCCTGGACCACCAAGTCGGTCTGAACCTCAAGGTCAGAGGTTCAAGCCCACCAGTCACTTCTTGGAAAACTTACACAGGGTCACCATGAGAGGGAACCAATCCAACAGCACTGAACAATAACTTCTCAATAGGAATGATATTAATTTTCCTATTTAACAAGTCCAAGATAGAGAAAGAAGTATGTGCCCAGTAATATTCTGCAACTTGCCCTTCCATATTCGACTTTATGGGTAACTGCAAAGCAGATATTGCCTTGTAGAGAAATCACTTCTAAACTGTTTTCCTCAGAGGCTGAATACGACCTGGCAGGTTCACTAGGTCAAGTTATACTTTTCCTTAATGGCAGCTGCTGGTGTACTAGGAGTTGTAATAACACAATGTTACAATTAAAAGCTATATTTCAAAAAAGTAACCATTTATTTCTTTGTATATTCACGTACACGCCTGCTTAGAATTGTTTACACCTAATACTCATCTGTATTCATTTTTCCTCTGCATGGCTTTTATAACTTTCTGTATTTTCACAAGGCCTTCTATTGCCGGATTCTGTTCATCTATTTGTATGCAGCAGTTAGCAAAATTAAACTTTGCACATACCCCCCTCCTTCCACAGCCAATAAGTAGTCTAGGGCTAATCTATTTTGAGAGATGGCATTTTGCATTTGGGTCTGTTGCCATGCAAGAAGGGTTAGGGCCACCTCAGTTCCATTGGTTATAGATTCAGTTACCTAGGAGGGTGCAGTCACATTGATAGTAACTATAGAAAAGTAGTGTGGTTATTGTTTGGCCCACCTTGGTGGTGTGGGTGTACAGATTACACAGATTTCTCCCTTTCCCACAACCCAAAGACTACTTAAAATGAGTCCCACGGTGGATATCCTCTTGCTTCAGCTGTGTGTAGATCAGCCAGCTCCCGGTTTGTGGCTGAAGCAGGGCGGGTTGTAGTCTCAATGTTACCTTGTAAGGGTTGGTAAGGGCCTGGGGCTTTTCAGTAAAGCTGGGCTCCTGTCCCTTTCAGTTATACAAGTCCGGGGAAGAGAAGGGAATGTAAACCAGGAAGGGGCGGTTTCAGAGCGGCAGGAGGAGGTGTGTTTCAGAGGCCTAGTGAGTACCAGGCTATGTGTGAGGGGCGGGGTATGGGAGTTGGGGGGGGTAGGGAAAGGCGAATAGGATATGAGACCTAAGCAGGAAAAACAGGGGCTGGAAGGGGAGCGGGAGAGTTAGGTGGGTGACTGACTATAAGGAGGGGGCATCAATGGCAGAATCCCCTGGGTCTTAGAGGACTTCAGGGGTGGGGAGGGGGTTCCAGGAGTTGTGATGGGCAGCACCACATGGTACCCTGCAACAAGAGTGACAGCTTATGAGACTGTTTGTTCCTGAGGGCGCATAGGCAGACCCAGGGAGAGAGAGTCTTAGCGATTTGGAACCAAGAATCTAGGTAGGAAAATTGGTCCGGGTGGCTCTGTTTTCCAATGATAACTTCATATACAGCAATGACATGGCAGAGGTCCAGTGTTCCGGAGTCTAGCCAGTTAACTTGAAAGGAGGGCCATTTAATTTGACAAAGAGTTCGGAGCCTACCGGGGCTTATAGGGTCATCCTAATCTCCCTAGAAGCCCTTGGAAAAGTTTTTTGTTTTTTTAAAAACATGCAGTTAAGCACCATGCCACGAGACTGAGACTGGCCCGTGGTGAGGGGTAAGGGAGCAGGAGGAAAACTATAAGAGGAAGAAAAGACAGAGTAAATAAAAATTGATCTTGTCCGGAGAGTGGTGACAGAAGGTCCCTTGGAGGAGGAGGTCATATAAAAAGCTGCTTTGGAAGACAAAGGGAGGCGAAGCCTGGAGTTCATGGAGGATGGAAGATAAAAAGAGTTGAAATCGGTCCAGGCAGAGATGGGACACTGAAGACAGGCAAGGATCAAGGGAGGTATTGAGCCCCAAATAGACAAAGGATGACAAGAAAGAAACAGACAACTAAGAGTAGTTTGGAGACATAGGTCCACTCTTCAGAGACACCATCCAGATGCCTAAAGCAAGAATGACAATGATAGGAAGACAGACAAGGAACTTAATTGTGAGGCAGAATGAGAAGTCCATTAAAGACAAAAGAATCTAAGAGGTAGGTTACAGGGGAGGGGGTTCTCATTCAGTCATCCACCTGGGCACGTCCCTCTCGGGAAATTAAGTCCATCTTGGCTAAGGTGCACCAGAGATCCCTGGCCAGGTCAGCCTCCCAACAGGGAGGTGAGTCACTGTTATACCGTAAGACGCAACCATGGAACCACAGGTGGTGCCAGGACAGACACAGACAAGTAGACTTGTGTGGCCACAGTCAGGCGGACCGAAGTCCTAAGTCAGGCAGAATGAAGTTCCAGGCAAATTTGTGTTCGGGTCTGAACAATGGGGATTTAGATTAACAGAAAAGAGTCTTGGCTCACCAGAAAGAGCAGGACAGGACTTAGCTCTTCCGATTAGATCAGACTTGTGTCCACTCCATGAGGGTCACCCTGAAAGCCAAGGGAGGAACCCTGTAACGTCTTGGGCAGTGACTCTCCTTCCTGGGGCCATCAGGCTGGCCCGCACGAATGGAGGCTGGTGACGTTCTGATAAGAAAGGCTGGACTGACATCTTGCTAGGGCCTCTATTATGTTGCAGCTGCACGAGTCAGAAAGAACTCAACCCAAAAATCTTAAAGAACAAAGTTTATTACCGGTGGCCAGAGTGACAGCTCAAGCCCAAATCACTCTGACCCTGAAGTGAGCATGGGAACAGGGTTTTATATAAAAACAGCGTGATTAAAACAAACAGACTTGACTTGTTACCTAGGGTGGAAAATTCCAGCAGACCCCTTAGCCTGTAAGTGGGAGTAAACCCATCAATAAACCCTTATCTTATTTATATGGATGGGCTAAGTTTTTATCTTGTTTGTTCAGGTGTCCTTGGGTCATTCGGACCTTCATGGTTTTTCTGTAAGAAGTTTATTATTTTTCCATAGGGTGAGGTGGGGGAGGAAGAGGGGTAGCTGAAAGGACTTAGCGGATACCTAGTTTAAATAGGGGCTGTTAGTCATGCTGTAACACCAGCCCTTCCATGGGAGAAAGATAAGGCTTTCTGCTCCCTTAAAGATTTACAGCCTCAGAAGCATTATACAGGTTCGCTATGAGTTGGAGCCCACTCCACAGCACACAACCACCATCACTTTTAATTTGGAGCCCTGGTGTGGTGCTGCGGGTTAATGTGCAGGACTGCAAGGTAACTCATCAGTTGCTCCTCTGAAACCCTATACAGGATCACTAGGAGTCAGAATTGACTGGACAGCACTTAACAACAACTTTTCATTTGTTTTTCTTAGCTTTTCAAGTAGTAAATAATAATCCACAATTACTAACCATGTCAACACCTTTCTAATATTTATTTACTTAACTATTTAAAAAAATCTTATTTCAGAAGCAAAAACTTTGAGAATATTATTGTATAATAACAATGATAACAGGCTTGTCTGATTCCTGATTTTAGTAGAAAGACTCTAGTGATATACCATAAGAAATGATGTTTGCTGTTGATTTTACATAGAAATAAGTGTGAAGGAAGCAACATCCTATTCTGGATGCAAAATATATATCTTGCTTATAATTTATGGACTAATTTGTCATTTTTGCTTTTGTTAATAAACTGACACTGGAACTAGGCCTTTGCTTTATTCAGAAAGTTAACTCTTCCATCCAATTTTTCTTTTATCTAATATGAAATATTAACTGTAAAAATAATTAACAGTATAAACTTTGTTATCAAAGATTGTTGTTATTGTTGTTGTTAAACCCTGTATTCAGAAACCTGTATAGGGTTTCCAATGAGCAGCTGGTGGGTTTTGAATTGCTTACTCTGCAGTTCTAACTGACCTTGGGGTCCAGTGCATTGTCCTGCAGTACCACAAGAGGAGTTTTGTCTAGCTATGGGCTCTTAATAACTCTTCTCAATATCAGTTTCCTCCTTTGAACATGACAATAATAATACTGAATTCATAGGTTTGCTGCATTCATGTATCACAGTACCTCAAATCAGTTGCTGTTAAGTTGATTCTGACTCAAGGTCACTCACATGTGTCTGCTTAGCACTGTGATCAATGAGGTTTTGCATGATTGCTTTTTCAGAAAGAGATTGCCAAGCTGTCCTTCCATTCATAATACTTAAAACCAAAAAAACAAACCCAGTGCCCCTGAGTCAATTCTAACTCAAAGTAACCCTGTAGACCAGAGTAGAACTCCTACTTATGGTCTCTAGACTAAATATTTATGGGAGCAGCCAGCCTCATCTTTCTCTTTGTGCAGCTGGTGGGCTTGAACTGCTGACCTTGAGGTTAGCAATCCAATGGGTAACTCACAACACCAATAGGGCTCCTTAGATCATAGTGCTTAGAAGGTAGTAATCATTGGATATATGTATTATTGCAGCTGTTGTTGTTGTTTTTATTATTAGCTTAAATAAATGTACCTCCTTAGAAAATACTTTTGAGTTAATAAAAAGTGGTCATTTTAAGACTTTATTAAGGCCACTATTTTATTATCTTTAAGGAGCTCTGGTAGCATAGTGGTTACAAATCGGGCTGCTAACCTCAGGGTCAGCAGTTTGAAACTACCAGCCATTCTGCAGGAGAAAGATGAGGCTTTCTGCTCCCATAAAGATTTATAGCCTCGGAAACCCTGTGCAGGGTCACTATGAGTTGGAACCGACTCCACGGTACTTAACAACAACAACATGTTATTTTCTTTAGAGGTGGTAGAGTGACAAACTGGCCCAGTTTATCTGAAATACAAAGGGACTTCCAATGCTAATGCAAGAGAATACTGGGCAAACCAGAAGGAGTTGGCTACCCTAGATAGTGGTGCTATTTGGTTCATGAAATAAATGAATGAACTAATTACTTAAAAGCTTCTCTAGAAGACAAAACTAATATTCAAGGAAAAGTTTTAAACACCTGGTATGGTGGTATGCCTTGGAGTGGATTCCAACTCATAGCGACCTTGTACAGGGTTTCCAAGCAGAAAGCCTCATCATTCTCCCACAGAACAGCTGGTGGTTTTGAACAGCTGACTTTGAGGTTAGCAGTCCAATTCATAACCACTGTACTACCAGAGTTCCTTTAAGACCTGGTGAATAAACATTGGATAAACATCATCATCATCATCTTAATAACAATAATAATGAACCACATTTAGAAGAGAATGAAGTCTCTCTTTCCAAAGAACTTTCTATCAAATCAACTAAAATACAAGTGGGATGATGTTAGCAGATTTACTTTTTGGGTGGTAAGGTGTTTTTTCTAATGGAAGAGAAGAAAAGAGAAGCTGGAATGCTTGACAAAATCAGATAGTACAAATCTGATACTTCTTATCTCCAGAAGACAGTGTGGAGACATTATCCCCATATTAGGTGTCAGAGTAACAAGATAATGTACAAAAGTGAGGTAGTGTCTGATTCCCTCCTAGAGGGATTGGGACAAGCTTGGAGGAAATGCTAACCTCGTTAGTCAGGACAGCTGTGACGCAGCCTGAATCCAACTGAGTCATTGCCTAGAGCTCTCTGCTGGGTGGAAGTAACCATGGCTAATCTGGACACAGAAGGATCAAACTCTGGGTTCTTTAGGCCATGGCACTGCTACGGACACAGAGTGAAGCAAGAGGGGAGAAGTCAAGATCAGGAGCACAGTGGGAATCAGAGATCCCCAAACTCAAAGGGTAAACTCAAAGGGTTCAACACACACGCTCTGGACATGGCCAAAGAACCAAGAGTTCATTACTACTGGGTGCTGGACAGGTTATGGTGGGATTCAATGTAAGAATCTTTATGCAAGGCTTAACATTGTGCATGGCACATAAAAGCTTAATATATATAAGCTATTTTTAGTTTTTGCACATCTGAAAAGGAATCAACATATTTTCCTTGATAGAGAATCAGGAGAATAAAAGTAAGCAACTTTTACTATGACTAAAAGTTATGGAAGTTGTGCCTGTTCCATCAACATATTTCATTGATCAAAATGGGCAGTATGGCTAAAGAGACACTTGTATCTATCAGTTGCTATTGTACGAAAAAAACAATGATGTCAAGAACATGCCTGCCAGAAGGTCTCCCAAGGTAGAATCACCTATGCTGGACAAGGACCCTCTTCTCTAAGGGTTTACATATGAAATCAGTGTATCTTCTATTTGTAGTTTAAATGTTTTATTGTTTTTCTTAATGTTGTAGTAAGATGAACCAATAAAAGAGGATCGTGAATGAACCACTAAACAAGGATATTGGATAGGAATTTAGCAGTATCTGCCCTATTTGTAGTTCCTGGTGTGGTGCTGTAGGGTAAGCACTGGATTGTTAACAACAAGCAATATTGGCACATCAAACCCACCACCTGCTCTTGGAAACCCTATGCAGGGTCACTATGAGTCGGAACTAACTTGACAGCCCTTAACAACAATAATAAGCCCTAACTTTGGCATCAATTTATGAATTTTTAGTGAGAAATTACTATCAGAATATTTGAGTCCTTATAAATAGTGCCAAACCATATGGAAAGAAAGCCAAATCAGAAGTCAGCTAATTCATTCATAAAAAGAAATTACTGTATAGGGACCAGAGTACAGATGTGCATTTAACAAATATACAAATTTTCTGAAGAGAGAAGCTTATCCATCGTCAGAAGGCTGTTCTTCACACAGAGCACAGGGACCAAGAAAAATTGAGTATGTAATGGTGTGAATACTGGCCAGATTGCTGCCTGTCTTAGACAATGCTGAGATGGGCATGACCAGAATTTGCTTCAGTCATTCTCTGTTTCTGTTTTTTTTGTGCACATGCCTGGCACACACAACCCCTTCCTTACTGATTTGTTCTTTGTTTAGCCAAGTTCATATGCTTACTCCTATTATAGCCATATCTTGGAGGTCCATAGGCCAGTTTTTCTCTTTAAAGAGTTTTTTGCCTATCTCTGCTTTGATACCCACCCTGTTGATTTCACAGTTCTTCTCTGTGCAATTACTTCAAGTTATTTGGGACCACTTCACTGTCATCTCTATATATGAGGGGACTTTAAAAAACATGTGTAAAAATTCCATTATCTCTAGTTCCATTTTCCATGAACTTTTTTGAAGTTCCCTCATATAGAAAGAAATGATCATAGTTCCCTTTCTTCTCTTTTATAATACTTTATTTATTCTTATTGTTGTTGAAAACACACAGAATATTTCCTAATTCAGCAATTTCTACATGTACATGTACAAGTCAGTAACATTGATTACATCCTTCAAATTGTATAAAACTTCTCACTTTTCTTTTCTGCATCGTTCTTCCCCCATTAATATAAACTCACTGTCCCTAAAGTTTCCTGTCTAACCTTTTCATGTTGCTGTTATCAGCTTGATCTCATAAAGACAGTTCTTTTAAAAAGCACAATGCTCAAGGCATACTTCACTAATTAAGCTAAACTATTGTTTTTTCCACTTCTTTTTAACAATTGTCTTGTTTTGTATAGAAGGTATAGATAATTCCACAAAATCCCTTCAGTTCAAGTTTGTCTAATTATGTTGTTATATAAAATCCCTTGGCCATCCCCTTTGCTCCTTTAATTATCTGTTTTGTTTCTTTTCTCTTTAGTTTCTTACTCAGTGGATGTAGCCTTACTTTAAAAATAGATGAAGTCTCCCTTCTCCTATGAAGCATGCGCTCACACTTCCTACTCTCAGTCTACCCCATTCATCTTATTTTCACATCCACAGGGTTAGAACTAGTGTTGCCACGTGCCACCTTGCCCTCCCACTTATCAAACTTCTTGCAATCTGGCTCCCATGAATTCCAAAATCCAGGAAACTTGCTTCTTGAAGTAGTGAGTGCTAGACACCAGTTGGGGTGGCTACCTGACTCTGCTGTCATTGCTCCTTTGGCCACTAGGAACTAGACAAAGACAGGCTTTTGCTGGTTAAAATAAACTTCTCTCCCCTGACATCCACCATTCGTCTGTCCGTTTGTTGTACTGAGATGACTTGCATGTTGCTGTGATTCTGGAAGCTATTTCACCAGTGTTTTAAATACCAGGAGGGTCATCCATGATGGACAAGTTTCAGCTGAGCTTGCAGACTAAAACAGACTGAAAGAAGGAGTGGCGGATTACTTCTAAATGCTAGTCACTGGAAACCTTATGAATAGCAGTGGAACATTGCTAGATAGCACCAGAATATTGTCAGATACACTGCTGAAAGGTGAGACCCTTAGGTTCAAAGGCACTCAATATACCACTGGTAAAGAGCTGCCTCTTCAAAATAGAGTGGACCTTGAAGACACTAATGGAGTAAAACTTTGGGGACCTTCATTTGCAGATAGGGCACAACTCAAAATGAGGAAAAATAACTGCAAATATTCATTAATAATCAGAATATAGAGCATATGAAGTATGAATCTAGGAAAATTGGAAGTTATAAAAAATGAAATGGAGCACGTTTTGAATCTGACAATCATATGGTTTACCATGACAGGAATGACAGATTCAAGAGGCATGGATTAGCATTCATAATCAAAAATAACATTTGAAAATCTATCTTATATATAATGCTGTCTGTGATATGGTAATATCCATATACCAGTTACGAATCAGGCTGCTAACCTCAAGGTCGGCAGTTCGAAAGTATCAGCTGTTCCGCGGGAGAAAGATGAGGCTTTCTGCTCCCGTAAAGATTTACAGCCTTGGAAACCCTGTGCAGGGTCACTATGAGTCGGAACCGACTCCACGGTACTTAACAACAACAACAACATATACCTACAAAGAAGACCTGGAGTCACGGTGATTTCATAGGGATAGCACTGGACTGTAAACCACAAGGTCACTGTTTAGAGCCTATTAGTTGCTCCAGGGGAAAAAAGATGAGGCTTTCTGCTTCTCCAAAGATTTAAAGCCTCAAAAATCCTATACAGGGTCTCCATAAGTCTGAACCAAATCAAATGCACTTAACAGCAACAAAAGCAAGGAAGGCCAGTTAATACCATTATTATTCATGTTTATGCACCAACCACTAAAGCCAGTGATGATAAAATAGAAGATATATACCTACTTCTTCAGTCTAAAATTTATCAAACATGGGATCAATATTACTGATGATTGGAATGCAAAGGTTGGAAACAAAGAGGAAGGGTCAGTAGTTGAAAAATATGCTGTTGGTGATAGAAATGATGCTAGAGATTGTATGATACAATTTTGTAAGACCAAAGACTATTCATTGAAAATACCTTTACAAAACAATATAAAAGGTGATTATACACATGCACCTTCCAAGATGGAATAAACAGGAATCAAACTGACTACATCTGTGGGAAGATGGTGGTGGTGGTTATGTGCCCAGGAGTCTGTTCCGACTCATAGTGACCCTGTACAGGGTTTTCCAGGCTGTAAATCTTTACAGGAGCATATAGCCATATCTTTCTCTCATGGAAGAGCTGGTAGTTTCGGACTGTTGACCTTGTGGTTCACAGCCCGATTTGTAACCACTACGCTACCAGAGCTCTTTAAGGGAAGAGATGGTAGAAAAGCTTAATATCATTAGCTAAAACAAGGCCAGGGGCTGACTATGGAACAGACCAACAATTTCTCATATGCAAGTTCAAACTGAAGCTGGAAAAAATAAAGTCCACTAGAGCTAAAATATTACCTTGAACATATCTCACTTGAATTTAGAGACCATCACAAGAAGAGATTTGATTTATTAGACACTAATGACCAGAAGAGCTGTGGAATGACACCAAGAACATCATACATGAGGAAAGTAAAAGGTCATTAAAAAGTCAGAAAATAAAGAGAAAACCAAAATGAATGTCAGAAGATACTCTGAAACTTGCTTTCCAGTATAGAAATGCTAAAGTGAATAGAAGAAATGAGGAAGCCAAAGATCTGAAAAATTTTCAAAGGCTAGCTTGATAAGATCAACTCAAGAATTATAATGAAATGTGCAAAGACCTGGAGTTAGTAAACAAAAAGAGAAGAACACACTCAGCATTTCTCAAGTTGAAAGAAATGAAGCCTCAACTTGCACTATTGAAAGCTTCTATGAGCAAAATATTGATGCAGAAAGCATCAAAAGAAGATGGAAGGAATATATAGAGTCATTGTACCAAAAAAAAAAGGTCAATGTTCAACCATTTCAAGATGTAGCATATGCTCAAGAACCAAAGGTACTGAAGGAAGAAATCCAAGCTGCTGCACTGATGGTGGTGGTGGTGGTGTGCTATGGAGTAGGTTCCAACTCATAGCAACACTGCATAGGGGTTCTGAGGCTGTAAATCTTTATGGGAGCAGAAAGCCTCATTGTTCTCCCACAGAACCATTGGTAGTTTTGAACTGCTGGCCTTGAGGTTAGCAGCCAAACTCATAACCACTATGCTACCAGAGTTCCTAAACTGCCCTGAAGTAATAGCAAAATTCAAGACTCCAGGAATTGATGAAATATAAATTGAAATCTTTCAGCAAACTGATGCAGCCCTGGATGTGCTCATCCATCTATACAAAGACATTTGAAAGATTGCCTGCCAACCAACAGGAAGATATCCATATTTGTGCCCATTCTAAAGATATGTGAACAAAAGCAATGCAGAAATCATCTAACAATATTATCAATATCACATGTAAGTAAAATTATGCTAAAGATAATTTAAAAACAGCTGCAACAGGGAACTGCCAGGAACTCAAACCAAATTCAGAAGAGGACGTGGGACTAGAAATATAATTGCTGATGTCAGATTAATCTTGGCTGAAAGCATAGAATACCAGAAAGAGGTTTACTTGTACTTTACTAGCTATGCAAAGACTTTCAACTGTGTAGATCCTGACAAGTTTTGGATAAAATTGTGAAGAATAGGTATTCCAGACCAAGAAGCAGTTGTTCAAACAGAACATGGGAACACTGAATGTTTTAAAATTGGGAAAGGTGTGAGACAGGGTTGCATTCTTTCACCATACTTATTCAACCTGTATGCTGAGCAAATAATACGAGAAGCTAGCTGGGTTCTATGAAGAAAAACATGGCATCAGGATTGGAGGAAGACTCATTAACAACCTGCGATATGCAGATGATACAACCTTGATCGCTGAAAGTGAAGAGGACTTGAAACATTTACTTATGAAGATCAAAGAGCACAGCCTTCGATATGGATTACATCTCAATGTCAAGAAAACAAAAATCCTCACCACTGGACCAATAAACAACATTCTTATCAATGGAGAAAAGATTGAAGTTGTCAAAGACTTCATTCTTCTTGGACCAACTATCAACACTCACGGAAGCAGCAGTCAAGAGATCAGACGATGTATTGCACTGGGCAAATCTGCTGCACAGGAACTTTTTAAAGTATTGAAGAGCAGAGATGTCAGCTTGAGGACTAAGGTGCACCTGACCCAGGCCATTGTGTTTTCAACAGCCTCATATGGATGCGAAAGCTGGACAGTGAATAAGGAAGATCATAGAAGAATTGATGCCTTTGAGTTGTGGTGTTGGAGGAGAATACTGAAAGTGCCATGGACTGCCAAAAGAACCAATAGATTTGTTTTGAAAGAAGTGCAGCCAGAGTGCTCCTTGGAGGCCAGGATGACTAAGCTTCGTCTCTCATACTTTGAAAATATTGTCCGGAGGAAACAATCGTTGGAGAAGGATGTCATGCTGGGTAAGGTGAAGGGTCAGAGAAAAAGAGGAAGACCTCTAACGAGATGGATTGGCCAGGTGGCATCATTAATGGCGTCAAGTGTGGCAGCGGTAGTGAGGTTGGCCCAGGATCGGACATTGTTTCGTTCTGCTGTG
The DNA here is from genome assembly GCF_000296735.1 of Chrysochloris asiatica. Taxonomy (NCBI): domain Eukaryota; kingdom Metazoa; phylum Chordata; class Mammalia; order Afrosoricida; family Chrysochloridae; genus Chrysochloris; species Chrysochloris asiatica. The sequence continues at coordinate 1,214,314 of NW_006408681.1, forward strand.
CATGGGGTCGCTATGAGTCGGTTCCGACTCGATGGCACCTGACAACAACAACAAAGGTATTCCAGAACACTTGATTTTGTTCATTAGTAACCTATACACAGATCAAAAAGCAGTCATTCAAACAGAATAAAAGGACACTGAATGATTAAAAATCAGGAAAGATGTGTGCTGGGGCTGTATTATTTCACCATACTTATTTAATCTGTATACTGAGCAAATAATCCGAGACACTGGATTATTTGAAGAAGAACATGGTATCAGAAGTGGAGGATGACTCATTAACAAATAGATATGCAGATGATACAAACTTGCTTGATGAAAAAGACCATAACTTAAAATACTTCCTGATGAAGATCAAAGATCACACCTTCAATATAGATTGCACTTCAATGTGAAGAAAACAAAAATCCACACAATTGGAGTGATAAATTATATCATGATAAATGGGAAAAAGTGTGAAGTTGTCAAAGACTTCGTTTTACTTGGATCCACAATCAGCACTCATGGAAGCAACAGTGAAGAAATCAAACAACATATTGCACTTGGCAAATCTACTGTACAAGACCTCTTTATAGTGTACAAGAGCAAAGGTATCAGTTTGAGGACTAAGGTCCATCTTACCCAAGCTATGGTATTTTCAATTGCCTCATATGCATGTGAAAGCTGGACAATGAATAAAGAAGACTGTAGAATAATTGATGCATTTGAGTTATGGTGTTTGGAGAAGAATATCAAAAGCACCATGAAATGCCAGAAGAGCAAGAAAATCTGTGTTGAAAGAAGTACAGCAAGGATGATGAGACTACTTCTCTCACAGTTTGGACATATTATCGGGAAGGACCAGTTCCTGGAGAAGGTATTATGCTTGTAAAATAGAAGGTAAGCAACAAAGATGAAGATCTTCAACGAGATGCATTGGTACAGTGGCACCAGCAATGGGTTCAAGGGTAACAAAAATTGTAGGTATGTTGCAGGACCATGCAGTGCTTCATTCTGTTGTACATAGGGTGGCTGTGAGTCCAAATCAACTTGATAGCAACTATCAACAATAATTCCTGGCATTTGGAAGTTGGATTGGAGCAGTGCAGAATTTGCTAGAGCAGAATCATTTGCATGATTTGTGAATTTCTAGGAGGTGTCTTGAGCTACCCAATACCTACCCTTTGAATTCTTGATTGCTCAACTTTTCTATTGACTCTTTGTCCCTCATATGCATGTGAAAGCTGGACAGTGAATAAGGAAGACAGTAGAAAAACTGATGCCTTTGAATTGTGGCATTGGAGGAGAATACTAAAAGTGCCATGGGCTGCCAAAAGAACCAAGAGATCTGTTTCAGAAGAAGTGCAGCCAGAGTGCTCCTTAGAGGCCAAGATGGCCAAACTTCGTCTCTCATACTTTGGACATATTGTCAGTAGGGAATAGTCGCTGGAGAAGGATATCATGTTTGGTAAGATGGAGGGTCAGAGAAAAAGAGGAAGACCCCAACAAGATGGATTGGCCAGGTGGCAGCATCGATGGACTCAAGTGTGGCAACAGTAATCAGGTTGGCCCAGGATCGGATATTGTTTCATTCTGCTGTGCATAAGGTTGCTATGGGTCGGTGCCGACTTGATGGCACCTAACAACAACAACAACTTTGTCCCAGAATCCTCTCTCAGGAACTTGCCTTAAATTCCATTTTTTGTTTGTTTGTTTGTTTGTTTTCCTGTTCAAACTAGCCCATCAGTTTCTAGTTCTCAAAAACCAACAGATTTCTAGTCCACTCACACTCTTATCCTCTTTAGCAATTTGGAAGCAGTGGACGAATGACTACACATCTTCAATGAGAATCTTTTCCTTTTTTTATCTCTTCTGTCTTTCTACTCTTGTAGCTCCTTCTCTTACAGCATTTTCTTGGACTGCACTGTTAACTCCTCTTCTTCCACCTATTCCCATTTAGGAAATGTCTCCATATTTTAATGTAGGGACCTCTTTCTACATTCCCTTTTATTGAACAAAAATTGAACCTCAATTAAAAAGCCAGTTGCTATCAAGTTGATTCCAATCCATGGCAATCCCATGTGTGCTAGAGTAGAACTACACTCTACAGGTTTCCAGTGGCTGGTATTTTGGAAGTAGATCTCCAGGCCTTTCTCCAAGGCAACTCTGAGTGCCTGAGTGCATTCAATGAGCTGTTACTACAAGGAGTGGGTTGGAACTACCTGCCACACACACACACAAAAAAAGTCAATTGCTTTGAGACAGATGTGTGGCGGAAAAACAAGGTTGAATGTATACCATTATATAGGAGGAAACAGGTTGAATGAGTGTCTTCAAATACTGCCTACCCAATGAAAAAGGGAAAGGAGCATTTATGGGGATCTTGGGCATAGGGTAGGGATACAAGGAATTTCAGAACTTCTTTTTTGCTCTGCTCATCTTAGGGTGTACTGACCTTTCTAGACACATTGTCTCTAACAGGCACTGATATTTTCCCCCAGGGGTAGTTATCAGTGGTCTTCACTAGAGATGTCTGTTTTTCTTTTCTTCATTCCTGTAATAGTTCTTAGACTTGGGATTAGCTACCAATTAACCTGGAGGAGAGTGCAGATAAGGATCAACACTAATAGTCTCTCTATTTACAAGATGGAATTAGCCAGTTTTGACTTCAAGCCTGCAGCCTTTTCAGTTAGTTGTTGTTGTTATGTGCTGTTGAGTCGATTCTAACCCATAGCAACCCTGTACAGGGTTTCCAAGGCTGTAAATCTTTACTGGAGCAGTAAGACTCATCTTTCTCCCATGGAACAGCTGGTAGTTTCGAACTGCTGACCTTAAGGTTCGCAGCCCAATTCGTAACCACTACGCTACCAGAGCTCCTTCGGAACAGCTGGTAGCCTCGAGTATATTAACTGTTTGTCATTCCTGGGCAATTTTGACCTAAATTCAGATGACTTAAAATCTACATAGTCAAATACCAACTAGTCATCCAAGTTCTAGATTTATATTCTGATTGTCTGATGCAACTATTGCCACACCAATTTCAGTATGATTAAAACCTAAGTTATGATTTTAGCTTTTAAATGTATTCTTTTTTCTATCTTACCTATTTCTATGCCCCAGCATGGGCTTAAATATCACAGTCACTCTAATACTGCCTTTCTTTGTCCTTTGCATCTGATCAATGCACAGGCCCTGCCAATTCCCATACTGTCACATGTTCCCCTCAGCAGAACATGCCCATTGTCACTTCTCATCAGGATTCATTTGCTGTTTCACTGGCTGTTGCAGGGGTTTGTGGAACGTGATGACTTGTGATCAAACCGCCCCCCATCTAATCTTCTTCCATACTGCTGCTTAAGCAGTATTTCTAAATCTCAAACCTCATCATGATTCTAGAAGAAAAACCACTCACTTGGTGGTTCTCAAATAGGATGCTCCCCACAGCCCTGCCACCATCAGTTTCCCAGTAGTTATGAAAAAGTACAGGTTCCTAGACTGTAAATAAAAGTCTCCAGGAATAGGGCATGGCCAGGTATATCTCAAGAAAGCTCCTCAGGGGATTCTGATGCACACTGTAGTTAAGAGTCATTGCTTTTGTGGAGCATCAGTGGCCCTCAAATAGATCTCAGATTTCTCACTGTGCTATTTATGGCAACAGCTTCTGCTGTGAGCATTTTGTCTCTTCACTCTTTGTATGTTCAGTGACTGAACAAAAGTGATTACAGTAGTTACTGTTACCTGAACGCATCACACCTTCTAGGAGACTGCTCCTGCTACTTGCAACTGCATTTCTTGCCCCATTTCTAGTCTCTCAATTGTATGTTTTCCTTAAGGTTCAGCTTAAATGACACAATTTAGATTTTAAATGCATATAAAGTACTTGGGATGGTTATTGGGCCATAACCTAGTAAATCCTTAACTAGTTGTTAATGTTGTCATCATTATGATAGATTCTACATTAAATCCTTATGACATCGCCTATGTCACAAATATTCTGTCCTTCCTCTGTGATTCCATTGTGCTTTATTTCTGCTCCTTTTAAGGTATCTGCCTGATTCTTCTTTTTATTACAGTTATTTTGCACCTGTATCACCTTTCCTGTAAAAATGCAACTTCCTTGTTGGCAAGCCCTCTTTTGGCCACAAAATGTAGCTTATTCACAACCCAGGAGTCCTCATTCAATCTCACACACAGTGGATGCTCAACAAATTTTCACTTTTTAAAATTGAGTTCAAAATGATCTCTGTGAACTGCCACCTCTGCCAGACCAGTTGTTCAGAAATACCTCCTGCCTTCTTACCTGGAACATCTAACCTCAGAGCTGAGCAAAAGAGAAACTTGACTCAGAGCTCTTGAAATTAGAAAAGCATGTATGTGGCAAGAGAATTCCAAATTAGAGGTGGAGCAAAAACCCACATTAATGTTCATTGAGTACACACTGTATGCTAGGACATTGTGTTCTGTTTGCCCTTGGAACAGCTGTATAGCATGAAGCTGCTTCTGACCTATTCCATATTCTTTGCTCTCATTGTTTGCTTAATGTAACATTTATGTCTGATATTTGCTTAGCCTTCCTCTCCACCTCTTTCTGGGTATTGTAAAAAAGAAAACAGCTTCTCACTGGGTGGCAACACTAAGCCCTCAAATTTTCAGCTCAGTATTCAGGATCATAGAAATTGTGCAGGGCAGAGTTTATGGTTGATGTTCCAGCAGTCCTCTTTGAAAAATGTAATGTACTTTAAAAAGTCAAAATATACTGATATTTTGCTGTTATTTTAGCCAGGTGGCTGTTTAAATGACTCTGGGGAAAAGAATGAGTTTCAAATAGCATTGGCCTTCTAGGATGTGAATGTTATGTGTCAACATTGGACTGATTGATTGTGCTTCCGTAAATAATGTTATGTAATCATCTTCCATTTTGTGATCTGATGAGAGCAACTAATCAGTTGAAAGTCACTCCGTTCCCTGGAAAATGTGGCTTGAGTCCAGTATACATGGCTGTTCTAGGAAAGCTTATTCTCTCTTGATCCTGAATGCAACTCATCATCCTCTGACCTCCAGCTTTTAAGACAGTTGTCAACAGCCTGCCACCTGACTTGAGGATTTTGGGTTCACCAACCTCTACAAGCACACGAGACAAGGAGAAACCTCCAGTTTGATGCCTGACCCAAAGATTTGGGACTTGCTAACATCCACAACTACCAGAGCCATTTCCTTGAAATAAATCTCTCTCTATAGATATACCTATGAACTGACTTTATGACATTTCATAACAAAAATATATATGTATAGAGTCCTATCATAGCACTGTAGGATAAGCACTCGACTGTTAGCTGCGACGTTAGCAGTTCAAATCTACCAGCTGTTCTTGGGAACCCTGTACAGGGTCATTATGAATCGGAACCAACTTGACAGCACTTAACAATAACAACAGCACGTATATGTATATATATACACTTCACTGATTTTACTTCTCTAGCAAACCCAACCTAAAGCATTTTCCCACAATCCACATTCCTGAGAGAGGTCTGCAAACAGAACCTGAAACACAAATTTGCCTGTCGGGGATAAGGGGCAAAAGTAACTCTTTGGGCACATGCTCCCAACGTTGGAAATTTACTAGAGCTAGGAATAAGGTGGTCATATAATATATGGTTTAAACAAGGACACACAGAACAGTAGAGCAAACTGGGACTGTCCCAGAGTTATCAGAGATGCCTCATTCCACTGGGAAGGGAGTCAGTAACAGTCATTTCTTTCAACTCAGGGGAAAGGGCCAAAAGAGAAGATGTGACTTCTAAGAGCAGGAACAAAGACACTCATTCATCCTGAAGTGACTGAATGGCATGAAGGAACAGGTTCAGCACAACCACCTCATGTAAGAGCAGGCTTCTCAGCTCAAAGAACAAGTCATGTATTGAATGTGTTGAGGAAAACTGGGCATCTCCTGTAAAATTCCATACTGCCATGATGGCCAGGTGTGGACTCTGCCTAAGCACCAAGGCTGATACCTGGACTTGCGAGTCATGCTTATGGCATCCAAGGTTTGCTGGCCTGTCCAGCTTAGCAGTCATCCCAGGGCCTCTGTAAATCCCACCTTAACTTCAAGGCTCACCTCTGTGAAGTACTTTTACTGCTATCTAAAGCGTATCACTTTATCCTACCTTAGAACTGCTACAGTCTTGTCTACTATGGAATTTGAGACTTAAGTGTGCATGTTCCTTTAGAAATTCATCACCAGCCTGGCTAGAAGAGAATTCTACTTATTCTTAATCCTTCAGCATTGAGAAGTTGTTCAGTTTACTTGGTCCTTAGATTTGTGTAGTTAGTTGTCCTTTAACATGGGCTATTTAGTCTTTCCAAGGTGAATGGACACACGAGTCACAGATTCTTGTCCCTCAACTATTTGCATTACTCAATTATCAATAAACACTTGCTGATTGATTTTGAAAAGCTTACTTTATATATATAATCTTACTGTTTTTATCTTAATGGAAAAGCTATTTACTGTAGCACGTTTTACTTGTCCTCTCCCCTCATTTCTGAGTGTGTCACTAAAAAACATCCATCCTAACCTAGAATTTACATCAGAGTTCTTAGAGGAATGGGGTGAGGCCCATAGTTTAGTCCCAAGAGCTATGGGAGAAGGCAACATGCAGAGGCAGATGGAATGGATAGAAAGTTTTAGAATCCATCAGATCAGGATCAGGGTTAAGGTCATTGGTCTGGCTTTTAAGGATTATGGATCTTTGGGATTTACCTCCACTCTGAGCCTCAGTTTGTTCGTTTGTAAAATATTAACTAACAATATCTATTTTTCAGGGATAATTTCAGGATTAAGTGAGATGATATACAGGAAAGCACATAGCACAATGCCTAGAATAGACTAAGTACTCAATAAATGTTAAATGGTTCTCAGTCTGAGTTAGTTGCTTATGCTTACTTTTGTTGTTAAGTGCCTTTGAGTCATTTCTAACTCATAGTGACCCTGTATTGGGTTTCCAAGGAGCGACTGGTGAGTTTGAACTGTTAACCTTGCTATTCAAACTAAGCTTGTGGTCAAGTGCTTATCCTACAGCACCATACCAGGACTCCATGCTTAGTTCTAGGGGATGCCAAGTTTTATAATTCAAGGATAGGAACATGAGGAAAAAGGAGGAATAAAGAATCTTGTAAAGGTTTATTAAAGAATAATGAATTTTGTAGAGATTATACATGATGTCAGATATCTGGAAGGCGTACAGTTGAAAAATAACCATCCTGAAGATGAAATTGGCTTCTCTGGAATCTCATATTAAATGTAATCAAGTCCTTACTGTATCCTTAGCCTGAAAAGAATCCAGTGAATTAAGAAAACTGCACAAGAGGATTTCCTTAAGTATGGTCCACAGAACAGTAATCCTAAGAGTTATCTCGTAAAAAATGGTTCTGTGCCAAGGGAATTAGTTAAATACTTCTGTATCACCTGATTGGCTGTATCCATACATATTAGCATACTAAAGACTGTCAATAACTCTGCATTAAAAAAAGAAAAAAAGAGTAACTGCTTACATTTGTTTAACCTTTTTAAATTTTTGACCTTGTTACCCTTTTCACTAGTAGTGTTGTTGTTGTTAAGTGCTGTCGAGTGGATTCTGACCCATAATGACCCTGGATAGGGATTCAGAGGAACTGCTGGAGGAGCAGCTGGTGAGCTTGAACTGCTGACCTTGCAGTTCAAATGGCTTTGCAGTCTGGCGCATTAACCCACAGTAGGTTTGTAGAAAAATGTCACTATCTTTTAGTTCCATTTTTCTATGAACTTTAAAGTTCCCTCGCATTTGTAGGCAGAAAAAGTACTGTTGCAAAAAATAAATTTCAGGAGATTCTGGTGGTTATCAAGCATCAGAATCACCTGGGGGCAGTTATTAAAATACTAATTGCTGGGACCTTCCCCCCAGAGATTCTGAGTCAGAATGTCTATGTCTGGCTGGGGTAACCCACCCATTGCCGTCGACTTCATTCTGACTCATGTTGTGGTAGCTAAGTGCCGTTGAGTTGGTTCCAACTCACAGTGACCCTGTATAGGGTTTCTGAGGAGCAGCTGGTGGGTTTGAACAACTGACTTTGTGGTTCTAAGTCCAGTGCTGATTCTACAGTGCCACATCAGGAGTTCATTCTGACTCATAGAGCCCATTTATAGGGTTTCTGAGGCTGCAAATCTTTACAATTCTGTGGTGGGTTTCAATTGCCAACCTGTGGTTATCAGTCCAGTGCTTGTCCTACAGCACCACCAGGCCTCCTTAAATCTGGAGTGGGGACCCAAAATTTTATCTCTAATATGTTTCCAGTTGATGCTGATACTGCTAGTCTGGAGACTGAATTTTCAGTGTGCTCTTCTCTCACATTGCCTCCTAGAACAAAGCTTCTAAAACTTATATGTGTACTCTGATGACTAACTATAATAAAAAATTAAAGAATACTAATCCATGAGTATGACAAGGTTTTCTATTGATTTAATTCTTATTTAATTTCTTTTACTAATGTTTTACAGTTTTCTCTGTACAAATCTTGTACCTTTCTGGTTAAGCCTATTCCTAAGTATTTTATTTTATGGCAAATTGTAATGGTTCTTTAACTTCCTTTTCTTCTTGTCATTTTTGATGACTAGAAATCCAGCTGTTTTTCATGTGCTGACTTGTACCCTGCCACTTTGCTAAATTTATTTGTTAATTCTAATTGCTTTCTTGTGGATTCTTTGGAGTTTTCTATGCACAAAACCATATCGTCTGCAAAATGGGGTATCTTTATTTTCTCCTTTCTCCTTCTTGGTTTGGACACATTTTTTTTTAAATCCATTTTTTTTTTGTTGTTTCCTAGCCTAAATGCTGTACTTTAAAAATGATGTTTAATAGTGTGGGAAGAGTAGGCATCCCTGTTTCATTTCTGATTTTATTGGGAAAGATAGGTCTTAGTCTTTCTCGATTGAATATGATATGTCAGTTGTGGGGTTTCCATAAATGTTATTTATCACACTGAGGAATTCCCCTTCTGTTCATATCTTGCTGAGTATTTTATAATGAAAGGGTGTTGAAATTGCTGGTGTTCTTTTAAGATAGAGATGCTGATTCAGTAGGTTTTGGGGTAAAATCTGCATTTTAAAAATACATAGATGAAGCTGATCTGTGGCCCTGACTTTCAGAACTAAGTCCACTACTCTGCTAGTAATGAGGCATTCTTCTAGGAAAGAAAAACAATTCTGGTATCTATATCAATCTGGAGTTTAATAGCAAAGTAAACTGATTTCTTTGTAAATATGGATAAGTACATACACAATTCTACATATAATTTATGTGGAGGACATTTTCAGCTGATGTTATCTATTAGGCAAACATAAAATTTTGAGTAAAGCTCTCTAATCTTCATAATTTTTCTTCATATGATTTGCTTAAACCTTATAGTCATTTGAATGAAGAGTTATATTCATTGCCATTTATGGGAAAATCCCCAAATAACAATGGCTTAAATAAGAGTTCTTTCTCTCATGCACATAAATAGCTAAGGTGATAGGACAAGATCTACTTTAGGAAATCATCAAGGACTCAGACTCCTTAGATTCACCATTTCCTGGAGTGTTGTCTTTCTTTATATAGAACAAAAAAAGAAAAGGCAAGAGGAGGGTGTGTCCCACCTGGTCACAACTCAGATGTTGCAGATTTCTCTTGCCCATATTTCATTGGTCAGAACCTAGTCCAAACAGAGATAGCTAGGCTTCCATGTACATAGCTAAAAGTAATGTATCAATGTAAAAAAAGAAAAGGATAATGAATATTTGAATATCATCTATCACAGAAGCAATGCTAATAACATAATTTCTGGAAGAAGAGGGAAAATGAAGACATGATAATGGTAACTTGTTTGAGGAACAACCAGCTAAAGAATTAAGATGGGTTCATGGTACTACAGATTCGCTGGACCATTTTGTTGTGTAGAAACATGGAAACACTATGTTTCCCAGCTTATATTTCTTATTTTTGTTGTTATAACAAGATAGCAACAAAAGACTGTAGATGGTTCCATAGCAAATTATTTATAAATACAGTTTAAAATATTTCAAAAGATTCCTCTAAGGACCCAAACCCTAGGAATATCAGCAGTTAACAACATGCTCTTCTGCTGATTTGGAGTCCTGGTGTGGTGCTGTAGGACACACACTGGACTGCTAACCATAAGGTTGGTGGTTTTCCCACCAACCTTTCCTTGGAAACTCTATACAGGTCACTATGAGTCAGAACTGACTCAATGGCACTTAAAAACAAATATAAAAGAGCAGCCTTTCCTGTAATTCTTTGACTTACTCACTGCTAACTGAAATATTGGCAATATAAGTACACCTGTAGGCTCATGGGAAGAAGATCTTGCTATATACTTCTAGGAGAATAAAAGTACTAAAAATAGAAAACTTTTACTTCCTTATTTCTTCCAGTCTCTTTAGCCTCTCTTTGTTCAAAAGAAAGTTTCAGAATCTCTTCTGATGCACATTTTGGTCTTTTCTTTCTTTTCTGTCTTTTTAATGACCTTTTGTTTTCTTCATAAATGATGTTCTTTATGACATACCACAACTCATCTGGTGTTCAGTCTTTAGTACCCTAATGTATCAAATCTGTTATTAAGATGATCTCTAAATTCAGAAAATATATATTCAATGACATATTTTGACTTTCATGGATCTATTGTTTTTTGTTTTTTTCATTTTCTTTAGCTTCAGCCTGAACTTTCACATGAGCAGTTGATGGTCTGTCCTACAGTCAGCCACTGGCCTTATTTTGGCTGATGATATGGAGCTTCTCCACTGTCTTTTCCGACAGATGTAGTCAGTTTAGTGACTACTATAGTTTGTTGACGATCTGGTGAGATCTACATGTATAGTTACTTTTATGTTATTGAAAAATGATGTTTGCAATGAATAAGTCATTGATCTTGCAAAATTCTATCATGTGATTTCCAGTGTCGTGAGTATCACCAAGGCCATATTTTCTAACAACTGATCCTTCCTCTTTGTTTCCAACCTTTGTACTCCAGTCACCAGCAATTATCAATAAATCTTGATTGCATGTTAGATCAATTTCAGACTGAAGAAGTTGGTAAAATTCTTCAATTTCATAAGCTTTACTGGTTGGTGAGTAAATTTGAATAATAGTGGTATTACCTGGTTTCCTAGTAGGCATATGGATATTATCCTATCACATACAGCACTGTACTTCAACACAGATGTAGAAACGCTCTGTTTGATAATGAATGTGATGCCATTTCTCTTCAATTTGTCATTCCTGGAACAATAACCATATGACTGCCTGATTCAAAATGGCCACTACCTGTCAATTTCAGCTCACTAATGGCTAGGATATTAGTCTTTATGCATTCCATTTCATTTTTGATGACTTCAATTTTCCTAGACTCATACTTAATTCATTATAGGTTCTGATTATTAATGGATTCTTGCAGCTGTTCCTTCTCATTTTAATTTGTACACTTTAGCAAATGAAGGTTCCCGAAACTTAATTCCATTCACATCACTGAGGTCAATTCTCCTTTGAAGAGGTATCTCTCCCCCAGTCCTATTTTGAGTGCCTTCCAACTTGAAGGGTTCATCTTCCGGCACTATATCTGATAATGTTCTGCTGCTATTTATAATATTTTCACTTTCTAGTACTGTAATAGACAATGTTCTATTGCTATGCAAAAGGTTTTCAGTGGTTAACCAGACAGAAGTGATCTGCCTCTCTTTCCTAATTTGTCTTAGTTTGAAGCTTTACAGAAACCTGTCCACTAAAATACTGGTGGTATAGCTTCCAGCATCACAGCAACACATAAGCCATCACAATATGACAAACTGATAAATGACTGGTGGTTTTCCCAACTGGAACAAATATAACAGAGACAGGGACAAGATGAGCTTTTCTTACTTGGGGAAAAAGGCTTTCCATACATAAAAGTTTGCATCATGGGGTTGACCATAAATTGTAGCCTCGTACTATACTAAACTGAGTTCTGGTGTGGCACTGTAGTATAAACACTAGACTGCTAACTGAGAGGGTGGTGTTTCAAACCCACTGACTGTTTCTCAGAAACTCAATACAGGGTCACTGTGAGTCAGAAGCAACTCAACAGCACTCAACAACAACAAACAACAATGGTATTAAATACTAGTTACTGCCTAGTTGAATCTGACTCATGACAACCCCATGTGTATCAGAGAAGAAATATGCTTCATGAGAGCATGAGAGCCAAAAAACGACACTGAATATATCCCACCTGAATTTAGAGATCTTCTCAAAAACAAATTTGATGCATTAGATACTAATGACTGAACACCAGACAAGTTGTGTAATGTCATCAAGAACATCATACATGAAGAAAGCAAGAGGTTATTAAAAAGACAAGAAAAAAAAAAAAAGAAAAGATCAAAATGGAAATCAAAAGAGACTTGGAATCTTTTGTTTGAACAAAGAGACGCTATAGAGACTGGAAGAAATGAGGAAGTAAAATAACTAAACAGAAAATTTCAAAGAGCAGCTCGAGAAGACAAAGTATAGCATTATAATGAAATGTGAGAAGACCTGGAGTTAGAACACCAAAAAGGATGAAGATGTTCAGTATTTTTCAAACTGAAATATTTGAAGAGAATATTTAAACTTTACCTTGCAATACTGAAGGATTCTACGGCCAAAATATTGAATGACTCAGGAAGAATCAGAAGATGGAAGGAATACACAGTCATTGCACCAATAAGAATTGTCTAATGTTCAACCATTTCAAGAGGTAGCATGTGATTTAAAAAAACAAAACAACAACAAAAAACCAGCTGGTATTGAAGGAAGAAGTCCAAGATGCACTGAAGACATTAGTGAAAAACAAGGCTCCAGGAATTGATGGAATTCAAATTGAAGTATTTTAACCAACTAAAGCAGCACAGTACTAAAAACATTTAATCATCTATCTATACCAAGAAATTTGGAAGACAGCCACCTGGTCCACCAATTAGAAGAATTCCATATTTGAACTCATTCCAAAGAAAGGTGACCCAACGGAATGCAGAAATCATTGAACAATTTCATTAATATCACATACAAATATAATTTTGTTGAAGATAATTCAAAAACAGTAACAGCAGTACAAAGATAGGGAGCTGCCAAAAATTTAAACTGAATTCCAAAGAGGACATGGAGGTAGGGATATCATTGCCGATGTCAAATGAATCTTGGCTGAAAGCAGAGAATACCAGAAAGATATTTACTTGTGCTTTATTGACTATGCAAAGGCACCCAAATGTGTGAATCATAACAAACTATGGATAACATTATGAAGAATGAATATTCCAGAACACATAATTGTGCTCATGAGGACGCTGTCCATAGACCAAGAGGCAATTGTTTGAACAGAACAAGGGGATACTGAGTGGTTTAAAAATCAGGAAAGGTGTCACGGTTGTATCCCTTCACCATACTTATTCAACCTACATGCTGAGCAAATAATCTGAGGAGCCAGATTATATGAAGAAGAATGTGTCATCAGGATTAAAAGAAGACCCATTAACAAATTGTGATGTACAGATGGCACAACCTTGCTTGCTGGTAGTGAAGAAGACTTGAAATATTTACTGATGAAGATCAAAGACTAGAGTCTTCAGTGTGGATTAAAACACAACACAAAGAAAACAAAATCCCTTACAACTGGACCAATAAATAATATCATGATAAACTGAAACAAGACTAAAGTTGTCAGAGTTCATTTTGCTTGTGTCCACAATCAACCTCATGGAAGTAGCAGTTAAGAAATCAAAAATCATATTGCATTAGACAAATCTTCTGTAAAAGATCTCTTTCAAGTGTTAAAAAAGCAAAGATGCCAGTTTGAGGACTAAAGTGTGCCTAATCCAAGCCACGACACTTTTAATCACCTTAGTCCTGGTGTGGCAGTTTAAGATAAGCAGTGGACTGCTAACCACAATGCTGGCAGTTCAAACCTTGAACACCTGAGAAACCCTTTATAGGGTTGATATCCTACAGGACTGACAAGATGGCACTTAACAACAACAACAGCAACAACATATGCATGTGAAGGTAAGACAATGAGTAAGGAAAATAAAACAGTGAAAGTATGATACTGAATAAGTCTGTAGAAGAATTGATGTATTTGAATTATGGTGTTAGCAAAGGATATTGGAAGTAACCAGGACTGCCAGAAAATAAACAAATCTGTTTTGGAATAAGTATAGCCAGAATCCTCTTAGAAGCAAGGATGGTGAGAGTTTGTCTCTGGCACTTTGGTCATGTTGTCAGGAGGAACCAGTCTCTGGAGAAGAGCAACATATTTGGTAAAATGGAGGATCCGTGAAAAAGAGGAAGACCCCTAACAATATGGACTGACACAGTAGCAGTAACAATGGGCTCAAACATAACACTGGTGAGGATGACTCAGGATGGGCAGTGTATTGGTCTGTTGTGCATAGAATTACTGAGTCAGAAGCGGCTTGATGGTACCTCAGAATAACAATGCATAAGATCTGAGCTCAAGCAAGTTTTACTCAAGGAGAGCTATAGTTCAGAATTTGGTTTGGGGAGTTAAGATGAAAATAAAGATATAAATAAGAATTTTATTTTTAAAACCTAAATTTTGTGATATAGATAGCTTTGGTATTTTGGCTTACTTGAACAGTCACATTTGAATGATCACAAATGACGATAAGGTCAAACTGGTAAAGAGTCTCTTGACACATTTAATGGAATTCCAAAGAGCAAACTAGGTGATGAATTAGGTAACATTTATATTTAAGAAAATGAACTGTTCTTTGGTTAACTTCTCACTTCTTAAGATACCAGACTTAGTACAATGGGCCATCTTTACATAATCAATCACTGATCTAATTTAGTCATAAAATGGATCCAGTCTATTGAGAAAATCAGCTCAAATTGTTTAGCTGTTTTCATGAGGGAAAAATCAGACAAAGAACAATTGTGTGTTATTATGATTGAAACCCCAAATTAACAGGAAACGTATCATATGAATGGAGCATAATATGACTGACTACCAGCCTGGCCTTAAAGAAAAGAGAAATTGCAGGATTCCTCATGCATAACATTTTCTTTTTAACTGGTACTTCTTTCTGGAGACATCTTGTCTTAAAAATCGGTGAGGCCAGGGGCTGCAATGTTACTCTCTAACTGGAACTTCTTGTTCCTCCTGAAAGAAAGCTTTTTACCTTTTAAAACCTTTTCACCCCACTTCTTTTTATTACTCAAAGCTGGTTATTCATGATGGACATAATTCACGAGTTGTACATGTAAAAAACATGTTGAACTAGCAAATGTTTTGGTTTATATGTATACTCAGACCACAGTTTTAAAAAATGGCATAAAAACACATGCACAACGCTGGTCGTATGATGGTGTTTATTTTCTCTCCTGAGGCCCTTTGGGGATCTGCATTACTTTAGCAGATGCTATTCCTGCCCAGTGTTATTGGTACAACTCAACAATATTACCACGCGATGGGCTCTCTCCTCAGATCCTTATGGAAAACGTTCAAGGTATTAAGAATTCCAGGATTTCTCATGCATAACATATCTCTTGGGTGACCTACTTACCATAAGTGAGTCTTTCACACTTTCCCTTTGAACTGTGATGAAAAGTTGACTGCACAAAAGCTAACAGATACAACCTGCCAAATTAAATCCTAAATTAGACATTGGTGCTAAAACCCTGAACCAGAGAGGACTTTTCAAGTTCAATCTACACATGAGGATCATGAGTTTTTAGTGTCCAGAGTAAATCTTCTATACTAAGCATGACAATAGATCCACTGGGCAAAAGCAAAAGGAACTATTTCCTATAGGTTACTGTAATGTGTTGGACTGCAAGATTGTTTGAACTGCAACATCGGTGGTTCCAGCTCACCAGCCGCTCCTTGGAAACCCTATACAGGGTCGCTGTGGGCTGAAACTGACTCGACAGCACCTAACAATAACAACAAAGACAAGGCTTAAAATGGAAAGAGATCATTCTGAAAACATTCTCTTTCTTTTGAGTCTTAAGAGGTATACTTGGGATTTATTAATGCATGAGTTTTACAGCCACTTTACTCCTTATATTAAAGCCAAAAGGAATATTAACAAGGGGAAAATAAGTGTGTGCTTTGGAACACTGAGCATAAGATACTTTTAATTTGTCCCTCAAACAGTAAAGATTTCAGAGGACAATGTTTTAATGTTAGTGGTAACATTTGTGTCAGATGTTAAGCTCCAAAAGTGAAGCTCAGTTACCTGATTCGATGGTGAGCTTCCTAATCTTTCTTTAACCATATAAGGATGGCAGAAAGAACCAGATGATGCGTTGATGACTAAACCACACCACTGACCCACCATTCAGTAGCTGAGGAAGATACTGTAGTCCTTTTTACAAAATTAACTAGACTCTCATGATGTGGATATTCTCATTTTCTTTTAGATATGACTAATGGAAGAATATGTCTCTCATACTTCGGACATATTGTCAGGAGGGACCATTGCTGGAGAAGGATATCATGTTTGGTAGGGTGGAGGGTCAGAGAAAAAAGAGGAAGACCCCCAACGAGATAGATTGGCCAAGTGGCAACATTGATGGACTCAAGCACGGCAACAATAGTGAGATTGGCCCAGGATCGGGCAGTGTTTCATTCTGCTGTGCACAGAGTCTCTATGAGTCAGTACCGACTCAATGGCACCTAACAACCGCAACAATGGAAGAAGATGTGGCGAGCGAGAATCTAGTCAAAGAGATTAAATGAAACTAAACCTTGCTCTCTCACTCCGTTTTCAACCCCTGTCTCTGCACCACTGCCAAATGGCAGAAAAATGGAGGCCCCATGAACAATTTTTCCAAGGCAATTTACAGACTGATACACCACCCCTAGTACATTATATCCTCAATAGGGACTTCCTGACAGGAAGAAGGAAAAATGAGAGAAGAGGATTGCAGAAAATTAGATTCTCATTTCAGCCCTGAAGAAAGGTTATGGGCTGGAGATTAAAGATAAATAGGCAGAGTGAATTGAAGAGAGAGTGACATATGAGATGGGGCCCTCATTTGGCCACCACATAACACTATTTCCAGCCCTTACTTTTCTGATCAGAGAACTATGTGTTTGGCCAAAATTAAGACAAGAGCTGCTGTGGTAACTGTTGTCTTCCTCCCTGCCAATTACTGAATTCTATAAATCACTCTCACCAACACTTTTATTGAGGTGTTGCTGATGATTTATAGAAATGAAAGCCCAAAGGATTTCAAAAAAACATGAAACCTTTCTGGAATGGGGATGTGAATTTCCATGGCCTGAGCAAATGCTTCTGGAAACAGTGATGCAGAGAGGACAACAATTATTCAGAGCTCCACTATTTGAGTATGAGCAAACTGCTTAACTTCTCTGAATCTCAGTTTCTTCATATGTAAATGGAGGTCATTCTTGAAAATTTATTTCTCTGAAAGAAATAAATGAGATGATGTGTGTGTGTTAATCTTGCTAGGACACAGAGAGTGCATGCACCCATACAAACAGTTAGTTGAGAAGAACAACAAAGGAATTACTATTTTCAGTGGTGTGAACAAGTATTTAGGAAAGTCATTGAGGATGATAGAATGTTGTAGGATAGGCAATGGGTGGATAAGTAATCCACCAAACATTTCAGTGACATGTTTCAGTTTGCTTCTTGGCAAGAGGATTTCTTCAATAACATTGTCTTCGTACATGTTGTGATTACAATTTGAACAACATTGTTCCAAAATTCTGTGAAAAGATACTAGGTGTGGCAATTCTGGTGGTAAATGTTAATTCTACGGTTACTTAGTTCTTCAATTTGGACTTCCTTTTTCTCTGTAGCATTGTTCTTTTTAGGAAACTGTCTTTAGGTCCGTTAGTGAAGCAATTCATATGTCAATTCAATGATTTTAGTAAATGCCACACTGTATGAAGTATTAACCTTTGCCCATTCCAAATGACCGAAAAAAATTATAATTTACTGTTGGTGTTAAAATTTTGCATATACATTTTTTTTAAGAATTATTTATTTTTAAAGTTTTTATTGTGAGATAAGTGATGGTTTACATGGGAGAATATAGTTTTACAGTCATCCTTTGGTATTTCGTTTCATTGCAATAATTACATCCCCTCTGTGCATCATCGTTCAACAGTATTTGCCTCTATTCCCTCTGTTTGGTTGTTGTTGTTTTTTAATGTACACAAAAACACTCAGGAATATATAATCATTTAAACAACCAAAGGGCACATTCTGCAAGCTTGTCTCCTGGCTGCCAACACACAGTCTTTTTCTCTCCATGAGTCTAGAGTCCTCAGTTGCTCCATCTCTCCATGTCATCATCTCTGCCTCTATCCCTGGGATTGCTTAGGGTCCCACATTCCACTTGTGCTCTTCTCCCTTGATGATCTTGGGTCCTCTGTTCCTGGAATGTAAGATTAAGTATTCCCCCCTTTATGTCACAAAATTTCTTCCTTTACAGTTGTGACAATCACAAGCATATAAATACTTTTAAAGGGCAATATAATATTGGGAATGTGGTGACTGTATGTAAGCACTGGACTCCCAACCACAAGGCAGTCCAGTGCTTATCATACAGAATCAGCTCTCTGCAAGAGAAAGATAAGACTTTCTGTTCCCACAAAGATTTACAGTCTTGGAAACCTCATACAGGGTTACTGGGGATCAGAACCAACTTGATGGCACTTAACAATAACAGTAACAATATTACTTGAGTAAATTAATATTTTTAATCTATTCCTTGTGCAAAGTAGCCTTTAACAAAATGATTTCTTCTAATTTTGACTGTAAAATTTCAAATAACTTTTTAGGAAATTCACTTTTTACAGTCTTTTTAGTCACTAAAAATTTAAGTTCTGAAAATGTTCTTTCCCTAGTCAGAAATAAAACAGAAATAATTACAGAATAGGAAAACATATGGCTCTGAAAATTAATAACCTTGAGAGTTTAGATGATTTTTTCTTGATTATTTGTCTTAAAGCAGCAATTTACAGAAACTAAAAACTGTCACCTTCATAGAGGGATGCAGTGAACCTGTTTTTGATTGACTCATAGCTTTTCTGAGGGGTGATTGGTGAGTTTGAACTGCTGACTTGCGATTATCCTATCACAACACACCAGTTTGGACTCTTAGTGACTCTATGCACAACAGAACACAACACTGCCTGGTCCTGCATCCTCCTCGTGATTGTTATGTTTGAGCCCATTGCTGCTGCCACTTTATCAATCCGCCTTGTTGGGAATCTTCCTCTTTTTTGTTGACCCTCCACTTTACTAAGCATGATGTCCTTCTCCACGGACTCAGGGCTTGGCCATTCCTGACATGTTCAAAGTACACGCCTTGCCATCCTCTCTTCTAAGCAGCATTTTGGCTGTCCAGGATAGACTTGTTTGTTCTTTCCGTCTATGACACTTACAATATTCTTTTCCGAAACCATTATTCAAAGACATTGGTTCTTCTCTAGTCTTCCATATTCATCATCCAGCTTTCATATGCATATGATATGACTGAATATACCATGGCTTGGATCAGGAACACCTAAAAGTGACATCTTTGCTCTTTACCATGTTAAAGTGGTATTTTGCAGCAGACTTGCCAAATGCAATAATACATCACTTGATTTCTTGACTGCTGCTTCCATGAGCACTGAGTATGGATTCAAACAAAATAAAGTATTTGACAATTTCAACATTTTCTTTGTTCATCATGATGCTATTTACTGCCTTGAAGGCACTTAACAACAACATTTATTTCTTGGTCAACCTGCAATGACTCAGTAAGGAGGGCACCAGGTGAACAAATTCCTGCATTTTTCTTCTCTATGCTATGATCATCTTCCAGCGCTTGTGTTGGCCAAACCTAATGAGAAGTCAGAACTCAAGGGAGCCCATTGATGTATTCTATGCAAGATAGCCTTCAGAGGAAGAGGCTGTCCTTTTTTGGATCCCTGGTATCTTTTCCATGTTATTATTATTTTTTTTTTATCATGTACTTAGCTTAGAGAGTTAAATGCAACTTACATGAAAAGTCCTGGTGTAGCGCTGTGGGTTAATGCACTGGATTGCAAAGTCAATTTGAACCACCAAATTGGCAGTTCAAGCTCACCAGCCGCTCCTAGGAAACCTTATACAGGGTCACTATGGGTAGGAACTGACTGCATGGCATTTAATCACAATAACATAATATAAATACAGTTTTGTCACATAGTTGTTGTTAAGTACCATTAAGTCTGTCTGACTCATAGTGACCCTGTATCAGGTGTCTGAGGAGCAGCTGGTGGGTTTGAACTACTGAACTTGGGGTTAGCAGTACAGTGCTTACCCTACAGTGACACACCAGGACTCCTGCCACATAGCATATCCATACATTCTCTTTCTCAAGGGACAACCACTTTCAACTCTCCTAATGGTTCCTATCAACACCATGAAAGCAGCAGTCAAAAAAATCAAAGTATGTACTGCATTAGGCAAATTTGCTACAGAAAACCTCTTTAAAGTGTCAGTATGAGGACTAAGGTGTGCCTGACCCAAGTCATGGTATTTTCAACTGTGTCAGATGCATGTGAAAGTTGGATAATGAATAAGGAAGACTGTAGAAAATTGATGTGTTTGAGTTATGGTGTTGGAGAAGAATATTAAAAGTACTATGAATTGCCAGAAGAACAAACAAATCCGTGCTGGAAGAAGTACAACCAGAATACTCCTTAGAAGCCAGGATGACAAGACTTCATCTCTTAGACTTCCAACATGTTATCAGGAAGAATCAGTCTCTGCATAAGCATGTCATGATTGAAAAAGTAGAGGGTCAGTGAAAATGAAGACCCCCCAATGAGATAGATTGGCACAATATCAGCAGTAACGCTTGTGAGACTGGTGCAGGACAGGGCAGTGTTTCATTCTGTTGTGCATAGGGTTGCTATGAGTCAGAACTGATGTGATGGCACCTAACAACAACACCACCAACAGTGGTTCCTTTGGTGTATACCACCGTAGTTCTAAGTAACATATTTATAACACTATTTAAAAATTTTAAATATCTGGGTTATTTTGCTATTATAAAAGATGAGAATTTAGCCTTTTTATATCAACCTTCATCCACAAATATTTTTCTGCCCTTCATCCACATTTTTCAATGTTGTGTTGTAGTTAAGTGCCGATGAGTTTGGGTCCAACTCACAGCGACCCTGTATAGTGTGTCCAAGGAGCTGCTGGTGAGTTTGAACAGCCTACCTTGTGGTTCAAACCTTGTAATCCAGTGCTTTAATTCATCTGGTTAAATTAATATTTTGTGGTTCATTATT
>NW_006408681.1:1236941-1240769 GCF_000296735.1 Chrysochloris asiatica
TAGACCCCCTTTTCTCCCTGCCCCATATGGACAAACTATACACTCACTGCCAAGTTAAATGGTATATTATGAAGTCCTGGTGTGGTGCTGTGGGTTAATGAGTCAGACTGCAAAGCCATTTGAACTGCAAGGTCAGCAGCTCAAGCTCACCAGCTGCTCCTTGGAAACCCTATACAGGGTCACTATGGATCGGAACCAACTCGACAGCAATTAGCAACAACAACAATGGTAGCATAGTGGATTCAGAGCTGAGCTACTAACTTCAAGGCCAATAGTTACTCCACAGGAGAAAGATGAGGCTTTCTGCTATTATAACAATTTACAGCCTCAGAAACCCTATATAGGTTGCTATGAGTTGGAACTGACTCAGTAGCATACAACCACCAACATACTTACATTTGTTTTTTCAGTATTTTGTAAATTTGAGTTACTTGCCCTTTATTTTATCTGCTAGGCTTTCTTCACATCTTTGGCTGTCTCCACCACCACCACCACCACCCCCACCCCCACACTTTTTATTGTGAATTGAGTGAAAGTTTAAAGAGCAGATCATCAGTTTTATATTCAACAATTCAACAGATCATACACTTGTAGTCTCCCCATGGCAACATCACTTATCCCACTTCCTTCCTATGTTTCTTGTTTCCATTTGTCTTTCTTCCCAACCCTTCTCAAGTTTGTCCTCGGGTATATGCCGTCTTCTTTATCTTGAATGGATGGCCATTCTCTGGTGTGCATATCTTACTTGTATTGTTGTCCTCCCCTACACACATATCTATTATTTCACTGAAAATTGAGCCACAGGCTGAATTCAGTTCCAGATCTGAACCGGTGACCAAGGATGGGTTCACTACTCTATCTGACCAGTAAGCCTGATCTTTTAAGAAATTAAAAAAAAATTAATTATGATTTTTATTCCACCCTTTCTCCCATTCTATGCAGGACCTTTTAATGAGATCCCCTTCAGAGCAATTGGTAGTGGTTGCCAGGAACCATGGAGTTCTTCTGGTCTCTGGGATGTGGAGACTGATGTTTACATGGTCCATGAGTCTATTGGAATAGTTGTTTCCAAGTGTCTTCAATTTTCATAATTTTTTATTTCCTCCAGATGGGGAGAGACCAATATGAGCTTTTAAGATCCCACTTGTTACTGATCAAATTCGTATGTAGAACATTGTCTTTGTGTACTATGTTATGTTTGGCTAAGTTTTCTCCCGTTCTTCATTCAATTTTGCAGTTTTCAGATTATTTATCAGTTTTACTTCCTCTTTTGTTCCTACAGTGATCCCTTTCAAGTACCAGTCTTGTACCAGTCTCTGGACTGGTTTCTCTGTAGGCCTGCTACACACGTGTGATCCTGGAACTTCTTTGTCATCCTTTTAGGAACTCCTCCCTTCTTTATTGGATCCCTGGTTTCTTAGGTCTCACATCTCTGTCTTTCAAAGTCTACCCTTTAATTCTGGTGCAGCATTCCTCCTGGACCTTTCCAAGAACAATTGTTTATGTCTATGAATTGGAACAGACTCAATGACACTTAACAACAAAACTACAAAAGCATATCTCTTTCTTTAGAAGTTTATCCTTTAATTTTGGTGCAGCATTCCTCCGGTAGCTTTCCAAGAACAGTTATATAGGAATTACACATTTTGAACTTCAATATGTCTTCTTGTTGTTAGGTTACCATTGAGTTGCTTACAATTCCTAGTGACCTTATATCCAACAGAACACAACACGTCCTGGTCCTACTCCATCCTGACAATTATTGTTATATTTCAGCCCATTGTTGCAACTACTGAGTCAATCCATCTCACCTAGGGGTTTCCTCTTCTTTTGCTGATGCTTTGCTTTCCAAACATACCTAAGTTAAGATAAAACCATGGCAGCATTTCAGCAGAAGTGGTGGCATGGAGAGACAGAGCAACTGTGGGCTTCTAGGCCCATGAACTGAGTAGACTGAGTACTATGGGCAGGATTCTGACTTGCAGAATATGCCCTTTGGGCATATACAGACTGGCTAAAGGAGCTTGATAACATGTGTCCAAGCAGGGTAGAGGCCGAGTTCCACATGCCTGAGAGGCCAAAGACAAGAGTGAGCTGTGCCTACAATGTGGCAGACAAGAGGTTTTCCTGACTGGAGAACTGCTGCATCCTGAGTTCTTTCTGATCCTGACTGTGCCCTCTTTACTTCCCTAGTAAACCCCATAATCATGAGTATTAGTAACAGTCCTGTGTGGCCACTGAAATGGATTATGGTACCCAGATGTGAAGCAGAGAGTGCTGTGGGAGGGAAGGTTGGTGTCAGAATAGGGGAAAGAAGGTTGTAGTTTGGAGGTATGTCTGACTTCCATGTCATAATAATAGCTCAGAACTGATTTTGAATTTGATTTTCCTTCCCCCTTATGAAGCCATAAGAAGTCAAACATAGCCCCCATCCAGTTTTTGCAATCTTTTAATTCTACTTTTGCCTCCCAGGATATTCATTTTTCTGTGGGAACTATAGTGAAGCAAATTGCTTCATATCACTGTTATACATAGAGTTTTGTACCTTCCCCTAATCAGAGTTTTTCCCTCGTGGGTCTGGTAAAAGAAAGTTGAAGAAAGTCTAATAGGATGATATGATTCAGTTGGAATATTAGCAGAGGTAAACTAATTATGTGGGAGAAAGATGAGGTGTTCTGCTCCTGTAAAGATTTATAGCCTCGGAAACCCTCTGTACAGGGTCGCTATGAGTCAGAACCGACTCCCCAGCACATAACAACAACAACAACAACAAACTAATTGTAACTGCAAAGACCTGGAACTCTAAGGTGGGTATACAATGGGCCACCAGAGAATCAGAAATGGGAATTTTGCTACCATCCAGGAAGAAGAGCATGTCCTTTGGACACTGAGATCATTGCTCCTTGAACCACCTCAATCCAGGAGACAGAGCTGTGACATAAGAGGAGCCAAAGAGGAGTGGCAGAGAAGCAGCAGCAGCATCAAGAGCCAGCACACCAGACAGAGCAGTGGACTTCCTGGAGCACAGAGCAAGTAAGGTTGTGTGCCTTTGGGCAGGAGGCTCGTTTGTGGGATAGGGTACCTCCAGGTACTCAATTATGGAGTTAGGTTTGTTGGTCTACAGACCTAGAGTCAAGCACCTTCAGGCTGAGATTTATAGCAGAGTGGAGTGCCCTTTGGGCATTATCAGCAGCCCTAAAAATGTTTTGAACAGAATACTATGAAGAATTGCACTCCAACAAATAAGAATAAATGGGTAACATTTTTAAAAAAACATGAACAACCTAGACTAATACTGAATGAATTAGAAAATTTGAACAGACCTATAACAAATGAAAAAACTGATCAGGTCATTAAAAAGTCTGGGCCCGGATAGCTTCCTGTTGAATTCTACCAAACATTCAGAGAAAAGTTGACGCTGATTCTACTCAAGTTGTTCCAGAACATAGAAAATGATGGAAAATCCCCAAATATGTTTTATGAAACGAGCATAGCCCTCATACCAAAACCAGTCAAAGATATCACTAAAAAAGAAAATTATAGACTAATATCCCTCATGAACATAGGTGTAAAAATTCTCAAACAAAATCCTGGCCAACAATATATATATTGGTGTTGTGTGCCATCGAGTCGGTTCTGACCCATATGACCCTGTATAGGGTTTCCAAGGAGCAGCTGGTGAGCTTGAACCACTGACTTTGCAGTACAAATGACTTTGCAGTCTGACGCATTAGCCCACAGCGCCACACCAGGACTCATATATCTATATCTATATATCTATGTATCTATCTCTATCGCTCATATATATGTATATGAGAGAGAGAGAGA
>NW_006408681.1:1241174-1242799 GCF_000296735.1 Chrysochloris asiatica
GAGTAGCACCTTGCGGTTCAAGTTGACTTTGCAGCCCAGAGCATTAGCCCACAGTGCCACACCCGGACTATATATATATAAAACATTATGTCCAAGTGGAATTCATATTAGGGATGCAAGAATGGTTCAATACTGAAACAACAATCAATGTAAACCACCACACAAATAAAACAAAGAAAAAGAACCTGTGATTCTATTGACTGATGCAGAAAAGGAATTTGACAAAATCCAACATCCATTCCTGACAAAAACACTCAACAAAATAGGAATAGAAGGGAAATTCTTTAACATAATTACAAAAATATATACAAATCCAACAGTCAACATTACTTTCAATAGAGAGAAACTGAAATCATTCCTCATGTGAACAGACAAGGCTGCTCTTTATTACCACTCCTATTCAATATTGTGGTGGAAGTTTTAATCAGAGCTATAAGACAAGAAAGAGAAATTAAGGCATACAAATTGGCAAAGAAGAAGTAAAACTCTCGTTGCAGATGATATATGATCCTATACATAGAAAATCTCATAGACTAAGCAAGAAAATGGAACTCATTGAAAGATTCAGCAAAGTGGCAAGATACAAGATCAGTATACAAAAATCAGTTGGATTCCTATATACTAATAAAGATAGCCATGAAAAAGAAATTAGGAAAGCAATATCATTTACAATAGTCACTCAAAAGATTAAATGCTTAGGAATAAACCTCACCAGAGAAACAAAAAACTTATATATATATCTCCAAAAAAAAAACAAAAAGAGACTTGAAAAAAATGGAAGAATATATCATGTTCATGGATAGGAAGTGTTAACATTGTAAAAATGTCATCACTACCCAAAGCAATTGATTGATATAATGCAACCTCAATCTATATTACAATGTCATTCTTTAAAGAGATTGAAAAATGTGTCACTAACTTTACATGAAAAGGAAAGAGACCTCAGAAAAGAAAAGCACTGCTTAAGAAGAACAAAGTTGGAGGCCTCTCACTTCCTGATTCAAAATCTACTACATAGCCACAGCCAAAACAGGCTGGTATTGGTACAACAAAAGATACATAGGTCAATGGAACATAACTGGTTGGAAACCCAGAAGTAAATCCATCCTGCTCTTTGACAAAGGGTCCAAACCCATTAAATGATGAAAAGACAGTCTCTTCTTTGTAAAACTGAAAATTCATCTGGAGAATGTAACAAGATCCACATCTCACACGATATGCAAAAACACACTCAACATGCATTAAAGACCTAAATACAAAACGTTGAACTATATTGATAACCAATTAAAATAACAGGGACAAACTTTGGGGCTTTAATACATGTCATAAATATACTGTTAAACGTAACTAAAAACACAAACAGAAGGAGACAAAGTAGATGACTGGGTCTTTCTAAAAATTAGATACTTATGTGCATCAAAAAATTTCTCCTAAAGAGTAAAAAGAAAGCCCACAGACAAGGAAAAAAGTTTTATAACAACATGACAGACACAGGACTAATATAAAAAAATTATAGAGAACTACATTGTTGTTGTTGTTAAGTGCCTTCGAGTCGGTTCCGACCCATAGCGACCCTGTACAGGGTTTCCGAGGGTGTAAATCCTTACGGGAGTAGAAAGCCTCAT
>NW_006408681.1:1242999-1258670 GCF_000296735.1 Chrysochloris asiatica
AAACACATGAAGAAATGTTAACAATCATTAGTCATTATGTGTTGTTGATGTTAGGTACCATCAAGTCAGTACTGACTCATAGCAACCCTATGCACAACAGAATGAAACACTGCCCGATCCTGTGCCAACCTCAGAATGGTTGTGACACTTGAACTGCTGTCACTCTGCAAATCCATATCGTTGGGGTGGGGGCCTTCCTCCTTTTCGCTGACCCTCCACTTTACCAAGCATGATGTCCTTCTCCAGGGACTGGCCTCTCCTGATTACATGTCCAAAATATGAGAGATGAAGTCTGGCTATCCTGGATTCCAAGGAGCATTCTGGCTGTACTTCTTCCAACACAGATTTGTTTGTTCTTTTGGCAGTCCATAGTAAACTTAATATTCTTCTCCAACAAAATACCTCAAATGCACCAGTTCTTCTATGGTCTTTATTCATTGTCCAACTTTCATATGCATATGAGGTTATTGAAAATACCATGGTAAGGAGAACCGTAGTCCTTAAACTGGCATCTTTGCTCTAGAACACTTGAAAGAGGTTTTGTGCAACAGATTTGTCTTATGCTATACTTTGGTTGATTTCTTTACTGCTACTTCCATGAGTATTGATGGTTGATCAGAGCAAAATCAAATCTTTGACAACTTCAATCTTTTCTAAATTTATCTTGATGTTATTTATTGGTCCAGTGATAAGGATTTTTGTTTTCTTTACACTGAGGTGCAATCCATACAGAAGGCTGTGGTCTTTGATATTCATAAGTATTATAAATCCTCTTCATTTTCAGCAAGCAAAATTATATCATCTGCATATTAGAGGTTGTTCTGAATGAGTCTTCCTCCAATCCTGATTTATTCTTCATATAATCCAACTTCTCAGATTATGCGCTCAGCATACAGATTGAATAAGTATGGTGAAAGAATACATACCTTTCCTTATTTTAGACTATTCAGTGTCCCCTTGTTCTGTTTGAACAACTGTCTCTTGGTTTACATACAGGTTCATCATGAGCATAACTAAGTGTTATGAAATACTCATTCTCCACAATGTTGTCCATAGCTTGTCATGATCTACACTATTGAAAGCCATTGCATAGTCAATAAACATCTTTCTGATATTCTCTGATTTCATAAAATCCATTTGATGTTAGCAATGATATCCCTCACTCCACGTCCTCTTCTGAATCCAGCTTGAACCTCTGGCAGTTCTCTGTCAATGTACCTTTGCAGCTGTTTTTGTATTTTCTTTAGCAAAATTTTACTTTCATGTGATATTAATGATATTGCCTGATGATTTCTGCATTCCATTCAGACACCTCTCCTTGGAATGGGCACAAATATGGATCTCTTCTAATCAGTTAGCCAGTTAGCTATCTTCCAAATTTCTTGGCATAAATGAGTGAGTGCCTCCAGTGCCACATCAGTTTGTTGAAATATTTCATTTTGTATTCCATCATTTCCTGGTGCCAATGCCTCCAAAGCAACTTGGACTTCCTCCCGCAGTTCTACTGGCCCCTGGTTATACGGTACCTCTTGAAATGGTTGAACATCGACTATTTCTTTTTTGGTACAGTAATTCTGTGTATTACTTCTATCTTTTTGGATGCTTTCTTCATAATTCAATATTTTGCCCACAGAATCCTTCAATATTTCAAGTTGAGATTTGAAATTTTTTTCTTTAGTTCTTTCAGTTTGAGAAATGCTGAGCATGTTCTCCCTTTTGGTTTTCTAACTCCACATTTTGTTACAATATTTGACTTTGTCTTCTAGAGTTGCCTTTTGAAATTTTCCATTCAGCTCTTTTACCTTTAATTTCTTCCATTTTTTAAAGCATGTCTACACTGGAGTCCTGGTGTGGCGCTGTGGGCTAATGCATCAGACTGAAAAGTCATTTGAATTATAAGGTCCGTGGTTCAAACTCACCATCTGCTCCTTGAAAACCCTATACACATACACGGGTCGCTATGGGTTGGAACCCACTCAACGCACTTAACAATAACAACAACAGTTTGTTCCCACTTATAGCAACCGTGTATAGTGGAGACCTGGTGTGGTGCTGTAGGAGAAAGCAAGAAAGGTTTGAATCACTTGGTATGCAGTTCAAACTTAACAGCTGCTCATTGGAAACTCCACATAGGCTCGCTATGAGTTGGAACTGACTCAACAGCACTTAACAAGAAAAAGAAAAACAAAAACGGGTTTCTGAAGAGCGGCTGATGGGTTTGAACCGCCACCTTGAAGTTAGCAGTCGGCGCTTACCCTACAGCGCCACAACGTAGCCCCATCCCATTATTGTGGTGAGAGTCTACTGTTGCACTATTCTGTCACTCCCTCTAGTTTACCACGGGCACCCCCATATCAAGTAGGTGGTCATTGTAGAGACCTGTTCCTTGCCTCTTTGGCTAGCCATCTCTTTTTTCAGTTTGGCCTCCTGTTGCTGAGCTCTGGTAGTCTACCCCTGCTGACCCTCCTTGGCAGCCCGCCCGTAAATCGGGATAAGGCCGGGCCGCCTCATTGCGCATGCTCCGTGTCGCGCGGTGGGGCGCGCCTAGGCTGGGAGGCGGACGCCTGGCATTGGTTCCACCGTGTTCCGGAGGCCTTGGGCTTGCCGCGGCGGGAGAGCGATCACCGGGGCGGCGGCGTCCTGGAGACTCCTGAGAGATGGAAGCGGCGGCGCCGAAGGCGGCCGAGGTGGCTGGGCGCGAGGAACTAGGTTGGTATTACGTGAGGGCAGGGGTACGAGGCCGACGTTGGCGCAGGGACTGAGCGTCCGCGGGATACGCCGAGGCCTCTGGCCGCCCAGCTCTTGGCGATGGCCGGGGAGGCGGATGTGGACTCCCTGGGCCGGAGTAGGGCAGCGGGACCTATGCCACGCTGGAGCCCCTCGCCTGCATCCGAGTTGAAGTTGCTTTTACTAGATAGGGAAAGACGTGGGGGTGATTTTCTATTTATCAAGGCTCTTGGGGTTGTGGGACTGGCACAGGTTTTAATTTAAAGCCCAGCAAGCCAACGTCCCCGGGAAATTTGGAATGAGCTGAGGCTTAGGCGCAGGTTGATTCCCGGGGTCGACCCACTGGAAGGACTGGGTTGTCTGGTCAGAGTGCCTGGTCGTGGTGAAAAGCCCGCGGCGCCTGCAAAAGTCTTGAAAATGTGCCCGTAGGGCTGTGCAGTGTGTGTACGAGCACACGTCTAAGGCAAGCGAGAGACCACCTTGACTCACCAGTTTTTCCAATGATGCTTTAAGGAAGTTGTCATTGTTTTGCTTTACAAATGTGACAAATCCCTTGAGTACCCAGTTGAATCCTCAGTTTACCCCTTGAGACCCCAGGAACGAAAAAAGAAATATCTGTCACTAGCTTGTTTGGCAAAGTTTGCCTTCCTGTGTTCCTCTCTGGTCTCTTCTCTTCTTGATTACAGGGATTTTCCGCTGTCAAGAGGAAAACAAAAGTAAAGATCTGGGCGGTGAAATTACTATCTCTGAGTTACAGACACTGTGCTTAGGAATTCTTTTAATTCGATGCTGATTTATTAAATGTAATTTCAAGAAAAAGATGGGGCTTCTTTTTTAAAGTATTTTATTAGAAGTAATAGGTTGGTGTTTCTGTAATAATGTGTAGGACACTTTGAAACGGAATTTTTCAAACGATGATAATAAAAACAAACATTTAATTGAATAATTACTATGTGTTCAGCCCTGTGCTGACTGCTTTACATATGCATTATTCTAGTTGAATCCTCAGTACAATCCTGTGAGCTTCCTGCTATAATTACCCCCATTTTATAGCGACAGTAATTTTAACTCATTAATAGCAGAGCCCAGATCTGAACCCAGGTTTATCTGACTCTACATTTCATTAGTGCCCCTCTCATTAAGGAGGAAGATGGACAATTTATACAATATTGATGTTGTTTTTATTAAGTGCCTTCAAGTTGGTTCTGACTTATAATGACCCTGTATACGATTTCTTTGGAGCACTTGGTGGGTTTGAACCACTGACCTTGCAGTTAACAATTCAGTGCTTATCCTACAGCTCCATAACAGGATATAATACATCTGTTTTAAAAGATATGTATGTTCAGCAATTCTACTTTTTAAAATAGTTCACTAGAAAATAAGTCATGTGAACAAGTACATATATCAAGAGACTGTCATTTCAGTGATGATACAACCTTGCTTGCTGAAAGTGAAAAGGACTTGAAACATTTACAGATGAAGATCAAAGAACACAGCCTTCGGTATGGGTTGCATCTCAATGTCAGGAAAACAAAATTACTCACCACTGGACCAATAAACAACATTCTTATCAACGGAGAAAAGATTGAAGTTGTCAAGGACTTCATTCTTCTTGGATCAACTATCAACACTCGTGGCAGTCAAGAGATCAGATGACGTATTGCATTGGCCAAATCTGCTGCACAGGAACTTTTTAAAGTGTTGAAGAGCAGAGATGTCAGCTTGAGGACTAAGGTGCGCCTGACCCAAGCCATGGTATTTTCAATAACCTCATATGGATGCCAGAGCTGGACAGTGAATAAGGAAGACCGTAGAAGAATTGATGCCTTTGAGTTGTGGTGTTGGAGAAGAATACTAAAAGTGCCATGGACTGCCAAAAGAACCAATAGATCTGTTTTGGAAGAAGTATAGCCAGAGTGCTCCTTGGAGGCCAGGATGGCTAAGCTTTGTCTCTCAGACTTTGGACATATTGTCAGGAGGGAACAGTCTCTGGAGAAGGATGTCATGCTGGGTAAGATGGAGGGTCAGAGAAAAATCAGCCAGGTGGCATCATTGATGGCGTCAAGTGTGGCAGCGGTAGTGAGGTTGGCCCAGGATCGGACATTGTTTCGTTCTGCTGTGCATGGGGTCGCTATGAGTTGGTTCTGACTCGATGGCACCTGACAACAAAAACAACAATCATTTCAGTATTTGTAATAGCAAAAAGCTGGTAACTAAATGTCGATTAAAGGAAATTGATTAGGTAAGCATTATATGTCCAATGTGCTACATAGCCATTGAAAATAATAGGGAAAGACTTTGACCATATGCATTTTATTAGCTGAAGAAAAGCTTTCAAAGTGTTTTTAATGTTTGCTTGTTTTTTTGTAAAGTTGTTTGTGTTCTTTTATTCAGCACATACTCATTGAGTTTCTCCTGCTGAGCACTCTCTTAGTCACTTAAGACACCTCCCTGAACAAACTCTGATGGTCAATGTGTATGGGTCAATAAGAGACCTGGTGTGGTGCTAAAGGATAAATTCTGGACTGCTGACTGCAAAATCAATGGTTCAAACCCACCAGCTGCTCCTTGGAAACCCCATACTGAGTTGATATGACTTGGAATTGACTGGATGGCATTTAATAACAAGGGTAAGCAGACAATAGATAATAAATAAATCAGTAAAGTATACAAGGGGGCTTCAAAAAGTTTCTGGGTAAAAGGAATGAAAAGATAATGGTATTTCTCCATGAACTTTTTGAGGTACCCTTATTACTTATATTAGATGAAAAGTGATATGGGGGAAAAATAAAGCAGGGTAAAGAAAACCAGGAGAGAAGGTAGGGGCTAGGCAGTTTACAGTAGTATTGTTGTTAAGTGCTGTTGAGTTGGTTCTCAATGTATGGGGTTTCCAAGGAATAGCTGGTGACCGTGTAATTCAAAATGATCTTGTAGTCCATTACTTATCCTACAGTGCCACACCAGGACTCCATTTACAGTAGTATATAAAGTGTGTATCTTAGAAAACCCTATGGGGTTGTTCTATTCAATCTATGGCGTTGCTACGACTATGAGTCAGAATATCCTGAAGGCACCTAACAACAACATGTGAAAAGTACTGGCAGAGATAAGATATGATCTCCATTTGTTGTTGTTGTTAAGTGCTGTTGAGTTGTTTCCAACTCATAGCCACCCTGTATAGGTTTTCCAAGGAGTGGCTGGGGGATTTGAACCACCAATCTTGTGGTTAAAAGTCCAGTGCTAATACTTCAGGGCCACACCAGGAGTCCCTTAAATTACATAAATTAGCTTAAAGTTTCCTCTAGTGATGCTAAGGATTACTGAGACTGACAAAATTTTCTACTTTCAAGAATCTCACATTCTATTGGGGGAAATGGACAATAAATAAGTAAAATAGTGACTATGGTAGATACGTGATTAGGTGGAAGAGCCTGTAATCTTAGATTGGGGATGAAGGAGGAGCAAGAATGGGCAATGTGGGTATCTGGGACAGAGCAATCCAGGCAGCAAGAACACCAAATGCAAAGACTGTGAAGATGAAGAGAACCTGGCATGTGTGAGCACACAAAGAGGTGAGAGTAGCTAGAGAGGCATGTGCAAGAGGGAACATAGTAAGAGGAGATCAGAAGGTAACAGAGGACAGACTGTATACAGCCTAGTAGGCCATTCTGAAAGACATGGAAATCCACTAGAGCAGTGCTGACCAGTAGAACACAATGCAAGCCACAAAAAAGGCAATCTAAAAATTTGTAGTGGCAACATTAAAAAGAAAAAGGAGTAGACTCTATTTTTACTAGTTCCTTTATTTAACCCAGTGTAACCAAAATATTGCTGAGATTTTTTTACATTTTGTTTTTCATACTAAATCTTTGGATTTCAAAGATTTAATATGAAAAACAATATAGGAAAATCACATTAATTGAGCAAGCTATTAAAGCCTTGAAATTGTTTAAACCTTTTAGGTAGTAAGACTAGTTTATGGAGCAAACGCTTTCTGCCCACGTATATGTTAAATGAAATACTAAGCATGTTGAAAATTTGGAAATAATCTAAACATGCAACTATCAGGAAATGAGTGGATTAGCTATGGCACTTCCCTTTTATACATCATTATCTGGTATTGGCTTATGGCTACAAAACTGGTATAAAACAAACAAAAGTGTATCCTATATTGAGTGGGGGGAAACTGTGGAGTCATAGTATGAGTGCAAAAAAACTGGAAATATATCAAAATGAATCTAATAAGAATATGGCTGGACAGTAGAATTCTAAGTACCTTTTTCCTTCTTTCTCTGGAAAATATAATTAAGAAGTTAGTAATAAACTTACCTAACTTTTACAAAAGCAAAATTCTAAAAATCACAAAGCTAGAGTATAAATAGTTTTTTTTTTTAATACAGTGTTGTTAGCTTGTATTTCGATGTAAAGATGGGAATAGTAACCATTCATTTTTGAGTTAGTGAAAATAATGTACAAGAAACCTTCTAGAACTTCTCATTCCCTATCAACAGCAAGCATCATTAGATGCCTGACTAATAATGAGACTTCATTAATATATGTTGTTAAGTGCTGTCCAATCAGTTCCGAC
This sequence comes from Chrysochloris asiatica, assembly GCF_000296735.1. Classification (NCBI taxonomy): domain Eukaryota; kingdom Metazoa; phylum Chordata; class Mammalia; order Afrosoricida; family Chrysochloridae; genus Chrysochloris; species Chrysochloris asiatica. Next base: position 1,250,318 of record NW_006408681.1, read on the forward strand.
TCATAGTGAAGCTGTATAGGGTTCTGAGGAGCTGCTGGTAGGTTTGAATGGTCAACCCTGTGGTTAGTAGTCAAGGGTTTATCATATGGTGCCACACCAAGACCCTATTAACATATATAATCGAACTTAGATTTTTTTCCCTTAATATGCTTTTTCTTTATTTATTGAGTAGTGGAATTCTGGTGTGGTGCTATAGGGTAAGTACTGGACTGCAAGGTCAGTTTGAACTGTCAGGTTGGTGGTTCAAACCCACTAGCTGCTCCTCAGAAACCCTATACAAGGACTCAATGGCACTTAACAACAACAGCAGCTGTTTTGCAAATACTTAAGGATACACTAGTGAACAAATAAGACATTATCCCTGTTACCTATCAGAGATCACAGTCTAAAAGTATTTCTACACAATCATAGAAACCTTCATTAAACAAAATTACCAACCTGTGAAGCAGCCGTTTCTCAGCATTTTCTTCATCTAGGTCGATATACTTCTGAAGGTGGTGGTTCCATCTCTCTAACCCCCTTCTCCAAATAATTCTGAGCTCTTTTATGTACACTATGTCAAATGGCAGTTTTGGCATCATCGAGGTACTCAAATTGTGTTCTTTTTCTGTGTTCTTTGAGTTTGGGGAACAAAAATAAGTCTGAAAGGGCAATATCAGGGCTGTAGGATGGATGGACATTCTCATAGGACTGCCTTTGTTAACCTCAAAGAATGAGTGGGTGAATTATGATGGAAAAAATTTGCTCAGCTTAACCATCTAGCATTTTTTTCTCACCAATACAATTTTTAGTTTTCTTAAAACTTATTTAACGTAATAATATTGGCCTCCATGAGCATCCATTGTCCTTATAGACACTCTTTCAAGATAACTCCTGTGGAGTCCCAAAAGACAGTATAGCCATCTGATGTAACCTCTCTACCTTGAATTTAACTGGCCCAATGGATCCCCTTGGAAACCACTTTTTGATTGGACCTTTTTTCTGGAAGGTGCCCAAATGAGAATAAGACTAGTGTATTACTTAGCTGTTTGCAGCTATCTGCTGATAACAGAGACATGTTTAAATATGTTTTATGTGGAATAAATCCATGCATGAGTAAACTGGAACTCCAATAGCAATACTTTTTGATTTACCTTCATACAGTGTTTTAAACACTATAATTTGTTATTGTTAAGTGTTGTCAAGTCAGTTCCTACTCATAATGACCCTGTGTAGGGTTTCTGAGTAGCGACTGGTATCATGGAGGGGTTATTATGCAGTGTTCCCATGTGGTGCAAATGGCTAACATGCTTGGCTGCTAATCAAAAGTTTTGAGATTTGAGTCCACCCAGAGACTCTAAGGAAGAAAGGTGTGTTGATCTACTTCTGAACAATTAGCCATTCCTATGGAATACAGTTGTACTCTGGCACATATGGAGTTACCATGGGTTGGAGTCAATTGATGGCAATTGGTTACTGATTGTAGAATGCTATAAGAACATCTAGTAAAGATACACATAATTCAGACTTGTGGGTGGCAAATGAATCTGGAAGAAGGGGGGATTAAACTAAGACTTGAAGGATGAATAGGAAATACAGTAGTTGGATGAAGTTAGGAGGAAAGAAGTGAGAGTAGGAAGACAGTGGGATTCAAAAGGGAATAGCATGTGTGAAGGCTGGAGGCAAGAGAATAGAGATCACTAAGGAAGGAGAACCAGTTTACTATGGATAAACTGAGGTCAAGTGACTAGCTCAGGTTCACAGAACTACTAAGGCTGAGATTTAACTTTATTGTTCTTGTTGTTATGTGCCGTGGAGTGGGTTCCGACTCATAGCGACCCTGTACAGGGTTTCCGAGTCTGTAAATCTTTACGGGAGCAGAAAGCCTCATCTTTCTCCCATGGAACAGCTGGTAGTTTTGAACTGCTGACCTTGTGGCTCGCAGCCCAATTCAGAACCACTACACTACCAGAGTGCCGACAAGTCAGTTCCAACTCATAGCGGCCCTGTATAGGGTTTCCGGGGAGCGGCTTGTGAACTTGGACCACAGACCTTGCAATTCAAACTGACTTTATGGTCGAGTACTTATCTTACAGCACCACACCAGGATTCCAGGAGTAGGATTTAACCTATACCTTTAAATTTGTGGTATGGATTATTGACACTGCCTCCTTGTATTTTCTTTCTTAGTGACAACATCATCCATTCAAATTTCTCCATGCCAGTAATCCAGGAGGCATCCTTGACTCCTTTGACCTTCATATGCAATTGGTCAACAAGTCTTGTTTCTATTCCGCAACTAACCACTCCTTTTTTTTCTCTTGCCTGTTGTTGTTGTTGTTGTTAAGTGCCGTTGAGTCGTTTCCGACCCATAGCGACCCTGTACAGGGTTTCCGAGGGTGTAAATCTTTACGGGAGTAGAAAGCCTCATCTTTCTCCCGCAGAGCGGCTGGTAGTTTCGAACCGCTGACCTTAAGGTTCGCAGCCCGATTCGTAACCGACTTCTAATTGATCTCTATGGTTTTAGTGCTGCCTATTCTTCTGATTGATCCTTTGCATTGCTGTAAGGATGATAGTAGATCTGATCATTTAAACATTAAATCCTTCTTTGGCTTTTTTCACAGCATATAAAAGATAAAGTCCAACTCCTAAACACAGTTCACAAAATCTTTCAATGCTTTCCAGTTTAATCTTTTGCCATATACATGCACTTATGTTTTGTTGTTTTTAAGTGCTGTTGAGTTTATTCTGACTCATAGTGACCCTGTATAAGGTTTCCAAGAGCGACTGCTGGGTTTGAACTGCTGACCTTGCAATTAGCCATCCCATGCTTATCCTGTAGCACCGTGCCAGGACTTCTGTTTTAGCCATATTAAAACAATGTAAAGTTTCTCAAACAGGTAGTATGTTCTCAAGCGTGCAATGCCCTCCTACTTAGTCTCATGGCCATTGTCAGAACTAATATTGTTAAGTGCCGTTTAGGTGGTTTCAACTCATAGCGACCCCGTATTGAATTTTTGAGGCTGTGAATGATTGCTGCCGCAGACATCTTCGTTTTTCACCTGTGCCAATACTAATACCTCTCCTAAAAGATCAATAAGTCAAATATAGGAAAAAAATACAACATAGTATAGATTCATTTTCCTATACTATATGCCTAACCTTGGAACAAAAGTAAAATTTAGCCTCTTATGTTTATTATTTCCTGGAGCTTTTAATGGTTACAAATGACCAGTTGATGCTGTTTACTAATAAATCTCATCCACAGAGAATCACACTTAAGTGAATCTTCTAATTAGACTATTAAACTTAAAGATGCAACTTTGTGGTTGTGTTACTATATCACTTTCCTAAAGATTTGTAGTTTAGGAGTCTTTTTAATATAGATTCAGGAGTATCAAGCTAAAACATGATTCTATTCAAGCCCTAAAACCTAATTGCTTTACCTAATCTCAGTTTACTTGGTTTAACAAGTATATGAGACGGCTTAAAAACTGTGGAAAAATTTCAGTATTTTTCAATTCCATTTTCCATGAACTTTCTGCAGTCCCTTTGTATCTATTCTTATAAAATGACAATTTAGTAATACATAGGTTCACAGAATGATGGGATTGAAAGATAATGAAATTTTTCCACAAAAATTTTTCTATCCTGTCCTGTAGACTAGGGAAAGTCTTAAATGAAAATTTCTTTTTAAAGTGAAGTTTATATAAAGTTTAGGGATATAACTGCATATGTTGCTATAATTTAGCTACTGATGTGTCACATTGGATAGTTTTGTTTTAATGGTAGAATCACAATATTACATGAGTATGCACTTCCCCAAATTTATAACACTGTTAAGAAGATGATTATTTTTTTCCTTAAGAAAGTTTCAACTTTTAAAAATTCACTCTTCTGTATCACATTCTGAGGGTTAATTATAGAGATGCTTCCTGGAGTAATACATATTTTTTAAGTTTTAAAAAGAAGATGAGACAGAAAGCTATTTTGTAGTTTTTATTCTTTCTGTTGTTGTTGTTGTTAAGTGCCGTCGAGTCGGTTCCTACCCATAGCGACCCTGTACAGGGTTTCCGAGGGTGTAAATCCTTACGGGAGTAGAAAGCCTCATCTTTCTCCCGCGGAGTGGCTGGTAGTTTCGAACCACTGACTTTCAGGTTCGCAGCCCGATTCGCTACCAGAGCTCCTTTCTAAGACCACATAAATTGAGACATAATGAAGCAAGAGAATAGAGGCCACTGTTCTCTGTAAAGCCATAGGTGATTACAATGTTGAGCAAAATTAAGACATTTACTAACCAATATCAATTTGTTAAGAGTAATTGATCTCAAGCTACTTAAACATGCCAATTTGAGTATACCCTATAATTCTGTTTTTAAAACTGGATTCTGTGAATTACAGAACCAATATATAGAGATAATTTTAACAATATCAGATTTTCAGGTTTACTGGAAAAGATATTAAAAATAAATTCTGTGATGCCATTAAAAGTAAAGATATCATTTAGATCTAATATTTTTTAATGTTAGGAGAAAACTTACCGTTTTCTTGATGTTTCCATTGCTGGTATGATCTTTTGAACAGTGTACTTCATATAACAGATTGTTTGATAGTTAATGCAGTGATGGGCAGTGCTAGCTATCTTTACTGAGATCAGATACTCTACCTAGTCCTGTGTGGAACATGCTGCACAGCCCCAGGAAGAAGGATACTAGAAATTCAAGTAACTGATAATATGAATAATTGGCTAAAAAACTATCAGCAAAACAACCCTCAATCCAGAGGATGTGGAGGAAGGTAGAATCTCCACTGAGTAGTATCCGATCTATGTAGGCAGGGCTGATGAAAGGAAATGCAGGTAGGTCTCTTGTGATACAATAGTGAATAATTTTTATCAGAACTGATTGTGAGGGTTGAAAATGTAAAGGTAGACTTTTTTTTTAGCAAGGATGGGAGTGATTAACTTTGCAGTCTAGGAGCGGAGGTCCATGGGATCAATGGTGAAGAGGGGAGAGCGGAACCCTACCCAGAGAAGCAATGATGCCAAAGATGGAGGCAGAGACGATGACGTGGAGAGATGGAGCAGCTGGAGACTTTAGACCCAGAGAAGGAGAGGGACTGTGTGCTGATGACCAGGGGCAGGCTTGCAGGATATACTCTTTGGTTGGTTGATGATGCATGCAGGGGATTGTAACCAATGCAATGAAACGATATATATGATAGGATGAATGTAAAACTAATGTTCTCCCATGTAAACTATCACATAATTCACAATAAAACATTTTTTAAAAAAACAAACCCTCAAAACACCAAGTGAACTCAAGAGTGATCAAGGGCAGTGGAATGTGTTACGAATGAAAATAATAACATGTTTTGAAACCAAACTAGTAAAACTAATAAAGATGGTTTTACAAGATTTTTTTAAAGTAAAATTTAGTAGTGTCTGCTCATGCAAACAATATGTAAATAGATTTCTAGAGTACATGTGAGATGGTGGTTAGATATTTCAGTAGACCATATACCAAGCAAACACTGCTTCACTGCTTGACTGTGCACAGGTCTGAAGTATGCCATGCCTTCCCACCACCCCCTCCCCAGTCCCATTGGTTGACAACTGCTACTGGCCCAATCCCAGGACAGTGATTGTGCTATGTCACTTTTAATGCTGGGGAACACGAAACAAGGAAATGATTCTGAAGACTATCTGGAGAATGTCCTCATGGTTTTAAAGGGTTTGAAAAAGAACAAAAGTTAGGGAATATTTCTTATGGGAGATGCTCTTTAATTTGAGTTCCAGGAATTTAGAATTTATCATAATTTATTAGATCTCAAATTTTATGTTCCACATGTTAGTTACATTATTTGAGGAAGAATATTTAAATAACTTCAAAGGAGACTATTTTTAAGAATCTTCTAGTGTCTTAAACATTGCTTTAATTTTATGAAAAGATTTAAGTGCTGAGTTACTGTTGGCACAGGGATAAAGGTAGCTGCCTTAACTTTTTCATCTCTGTACGTATGATTGTTGTTAAGTGCTGTTGAGTCAGTTCTGACTCTTAGCAACCCTCTATAGGATTTCTAAGGAGTGAATGTAAAGCACAAATGAGACCACTCTTGAATTTCTGTTTTGCATTGCTAAGAGACCATGATTACCACAAACTTAAAATTTCAGGAAATGCCTAGAAAATAGTTTGCATTACATATGCTTTTTACTTTACATTGGCTAGGCCAAAAGAATAACCACCAGAGTCCTGGTGTGGCACTGTGGTTTAATGCGTCAGACTGTAAAGCCGTTTAACTGCAAGGTCGGCAGTTCAAGCTCACCAACTGCTCCTTGGAAACCCTATGCAGCGTCACTATGGGTCGGCACCAACTCGACGGCACTTCACAACACAACACAACACAACACAACACAACAAGCTTAGTTATTTCTTTTTTAAATATACTGAAACACAGGGTTTTAAAAATGGATTAATTTAAGATGGAAGTAGTAAAGACAAGTGATATTTTATAATGCTTCTGAATTCATTTATATCAGATATATTCCAATTTTTAAAAAACAATCATTAAGTACTTTATTTTTCTTTTTACAAGATATGGACGTAATGAGACCCTTGATAAATGAGCAGGATTTTGACGGCACATCAGATGAAGAACATGAACAAGAGCTCCTACCTGTTCAGAAGCATTACCAACTTGATGGTCAAGAGGGCATTTCGTGAGTGTTAACGGTTTATGTGTCTCCTTTTCTTTTGATTCAGCATATATTTTTTGAATCATCTTCTCCAGGCAAAGAGGTACTTTACTAGGTGCTGCAGGAGTCACAAAGATGAGAAGGATCCAAAATGCAGAGCAGATGGTAGCAAATAGTAGCAAATATTACAATCGTCGTACAAATCAGCTGCTATGAATCTTGAAAGGAAGAAATCTGGTTGAGTGGAATAGGAATGTTAAAAGAGAAGTGGTTTCTGCAGTGATTAGAATTTAGACAGTGGGAGATGGTAAACACTTCTTTTTGACGAAAGCATGCTATAAAACTAAGCCATGGAAGCAGGAAAGCAGTGGAACATCTTTTTTAACCTCTTACTTAATAGGTTGAGTACTTAATCTAGTAGTAACCTAATGACTCCACAGCACATAACAGCAACCACAACCAGCTAATGATTAAGCAAAATAATTCTCAGTTTAATTGATCAGAATTGCATATATTTAACACATTTTAGTGAATATTGTTGTCTTTTAAGTTTAAATGTGGTATTCTCCTTGGATAAGAGACCTTCAGATGCCTCCTGGAAACTTTGCTTGGGTCAAATCTCTTTGGAAGTTCAAGATGTGAAAACATTGAAGTTCATGATGTGAAAACACTAGGTCGGTAGTTCAAGCTCCCCAGCTCCTCCTCAGAAATCCTGTACAAGGTTACTATGGGTCAGAACTGACTCAACGGCACATAACAGCTACAACAATCTAATGATACATATCGTTTTCAAACTTGTATTTTTTCTTTGAATTAATGTAATCTAAGTTCTGGTTTTGCACTGTAGGATAAGCGCTGGACTGCTAACTGCAAGGCTAGGGGTTAAAACTTACCAACTGCTCCTCAGAAACCCTATATAGGGTCGCTAAGAGTTGGAACCAACTTGACAGCATTTAAAAACAACAAGGTTTATAATCATAGATCAGATATGCTTAGTACCTTGATTATAAGTCCTGGTGTGGTACTGTGGATTAATGCATCAGACTGCAGAGCTGTTTGAACTGCAAGGTTGGTGGCTCAAACTCACCAGCTGCTCCTTGGAAACCCTATACAGGGTCACTATGGGTCGGAATCGACTCAACGGCACTTGACAACAACAACAACAACAACAACATCACTAAATAGCTCTCTTACCAGCCTAGCTGTAAGCCTCTTCAGTATTGTTCTCAAATGAAGTAATTATGCACATAAATTTAGCACTAAGTGTCTTATGAGAACATGATTTTATGAATTTTCTGTGTAAAAAACACTTTTGCTTAAACTACTCATCATTGTCCACAATAATTCTTAGTATCCTAATATTATGAATAGCAGCAGAATGTTATCAAATATAGTGCTGGAAGATACATCCTTCAGGTTGGAAGGTACTCAGCCTACATTTGGGGAAGAGCTGCCTCCTCAAAATAGAGTTGTCCATGCTAATGGAAATGGAGTAAAGCTTTCGGGACCTTCATTTTCTGATAGGGCACAATTCAGTATGAGGAGAAACAGATGCAAGCATCCATTAGTACTTAGAACATGGAATGTACAAAGTGTGGATCTAGGAAAATTGGAAGTTGTCAAAAATGAAATGTAGCACATAAAGATCAGTTTTCTAGGCATGAATGAGTTGAAATGGAC
>NW_006408681.1:1259180-1279443 GCF_000296735.1 Chrysochloris asiatica
ATGGTGGGAAAGCTTAATGTCATCAGCCAAAATAAGGCCAGACTGACTGTGGAACAGTTGCTTATTTTACAACTTTACGTTGAAGTTGAAGAAAAAACAAGTCCAAGAGAGCTAAAATATGACCTTGAAAACATCCCATCTGAATTTAGAGACTATCTCAAAAACAGATCTGATACATATGACACACTAATGACCAATACATATGACACACTAATGACCAAAGACTAGAAGAGTTACAGGATTACATCAAGAACTTCATACAGAAAAAGCAAAACGGTCACTAAGAAGACAGGAAAGAATGAACAGACTAAAATGCATGTCAGAAGATACTCTGAAACTTGCTCTCTAGCATAGAGATGCTAAAGCGAATGAAGGAATGAAGAAGTCAAAAGAACTAAACAGGAAGTTTCAAAGGGCAGCTTGAGAAGACGTAGTAAAGTATTATAGTGAAATATACAAAGACCTGGAGTTAAAAAACCAAAAGGGAGGAACATACTTGGCATTTCTTGAGCTAAAAGAACTGAAGAAAAATTCAAGCCTTGACTTGCAATATTGAAGAATTCCATGAGCAAAATATTGAACAATGCATAAAGCGTCAAAAGAAAATGGATGATATACACAGAATCACTGTACCAAAAAGAAATGGTTGATGTTCAACCATATCAAGATGTAGCATGTGATCAAGGACCGATGGTACCAAAGGAAGAAGTCCAAGCTGTAATGAAGGCATTGGCAAAAAACAAGACTCCAGGAATTTATGGAATACAAATTGAAATCTTTAAACAAACTGATGCAGTACTGGAGATGTTCATGTATTATGCCAAGAAATTTGTGCTTATTCTTAAGAGAGGTGACCCAACAGAATGCAAACACTATCATTAATATCACATGCACGTAAAATTTTTCTGAAGATAATTAAAAAAAATGTACATTGACAGGGACTGACAGATACTCAAGCCAGATTCAGGAAAGGGCGTGAAACTAGGGATATCATTGCTGACGTCAGATGGATTTTGGCTGACAACAGAGAATATCAGAAAGAATGTGGTGTACTCGTGCTTTATTGTCTGTGTAAAAGCTTTTGACTATGTGGATCATGACAAGCTGTGGATAACATTGCAAAGAATGGGTAATCAAAGACACTTAATAGTGCTCATGGCAAACCTGTACATAGACCAACATGCAATTGTTTGAACGGAACAAGGGGGTACCAAATAGTTTAAAATCAGGTAAGGTGTGCATAGGGTTGTATCTTTTCACCTTACATATATGAAGAAGAATGTGGCTTCAGAATTGGAGTAAGACTCATTAACAACCTGCGATATGCAGATTATACAACCTTGATTCCTAGAAGAGAAGAGGACTTAAAATACTTACTGATGAAGGTCAAAGATCACAGCTTTCAGTATGGATTGATTGTACCTCAATGTAAAGAAAACAAAAATCCTCACAACTAGACCAATAAGTAACATCATGATAAACGGAGAAAAGATTGAAGTTGTCAAAGTCTTCATTTTGCTTGAATCCACTGTCAACAATCATGAAAGCAGCAGTCAAGAGATCAGACCACATATTGCATTAGCAAATCTTCTGCATAAGACCTCTGTAAAGTATTCAAGAGCAAAGTTAATTGAGGTCTAAAGTGCACCTGACCTAAGCCATTGATATTTTAAATAGCCTCATATGCATGTGAAATTTGGACTATGAATAAGCAAGATCATCGAAGAATTGATATATTTTAGTTATTGTTTTGAAGAAGAATATTAAAAGTACTATAAACTGACAGAAGAACAAAGTCTGTGTTGGAAGAAGTACAAATAGAATGTTCCTTAGTAGTCACGATTGCTTTGGTCTTGTACTTCAGACGTTTTATCAGGAGAGACCAGTCCCTGGACAATACCATCATGGCAGGAAAAGTCAACATCATGGCAGTGAAAAAGAGGGAGACCCTCAATGAGAAGAATTGCCACAGTGGCAGCAGCAGTGGGCTCAAGTTGTTGGGTGGTGCAAGACTGGGCAGTGTTTTGTTCTGTTGTGCATGTGATTGCTATAATTCAGAGACGACTCATCTGCACCTAATAACAACAATAATCCTACTATTAAGTGGCAAAGATAGGACTTAAACCAAGTCTCACTTCTAAACTAGTGCTTAGATAGAAATATTATTTGCTTGTTTTCTTAGGTGACTTTGAATTTCCTTTCTCATGCTGGAAACTGTAGTCTTGTAGTTTTAATAGATTTTTCCATAAAATGTTTGAATGTTATAACTTTTACTTTTCAGGTTTGTACAGACTCTTATGCATCTTCTTAAAGGAAATATTGGAACTGGTCTTTTAGGACTTCCATTGGCAATAAAAAATGCAGGCATAGTGGTAAGACTTCCCTTTGTAATCTATTAAGATACAGTTATCAGTCTAATTTACAGTAAACATTACCACAAGGTATCATGTCGCCTAACATTAGATGCTTGGGCAAGTAAAACTTGGCCAGGTGACAACTATATCATTATTTAGCTGTTTTATTTAAACATTATGCAAAGTATGATGATGTACAATAAAATCTGAGAATTAATTATGCTCTTCATTTCTACTTAATTATATACTAATTGTAGCATTTGACATGCACACACACACACAAATCCTAAGGTAGTGCTTGATTTTCCCAGATATGGTTATATCTTATTATTTTAGATTTTCAGTGACTGAAGCACTGTATTCATTTTAATACACTTAAAAACAAAAAATAAACCACACCGTGTCATCTAGTCAATTCCAACCCATGTTCATTCCAGGCATTACGGAGTAGAACTATATCTAAATGGTTTTCTTGGCTATAATCCTAATGAAAGCAAATTTCCAGGCCTTTCTTCCAAGGTACCATTGGATGGGTTTGAACTTCCAATCTTAAGGTTCATTGTCCAATGCAAACTGTTTGTCCCACCTCGGGATCTTAAATACACGTATAGAAAATATTACTTGTACTCATATTATGAAATGTTAGTTTTTAAACTCAATAAAATTTACAGTTTTCAGATTTAAAGAACAGTAGTTTTTAAAGACCTAATTATATCTTTTAAAAATAGATACTTAAAGCATAGTTAGAACCAATTATTGTAATTTGCAGGGAACCTTGATATGTAGAGAGAATTCACTTGTAAAACAATGAGATCACATCTGGCCTTTTCTTAGTTGAAAAGCTCTATAAAAAGCAACTTCCTCTATCATCCTTCCCTGCATTTCACTATTTTGTCCACTCTAATTAAAACAACTTTAACTTTTCTGATTATAAAACTAAACCTTGGCAGTATTTTGAATGCATCTTCATAATCTAGTTATTATTTTACTCTTAGTAGTACTTGAAATTTTTTGGTAAATATTTAAATTTTTTTATGAATCATCCTTTCAAGTAGCTCCTTTTAAATATAAAACATTAGCATATATTTAAACTGTAATGAGACCAGAAAATATGATTGCCTTGTTTATATCTTAAATTTGCTTCTAAGCATAGTTGCTTGCACATAGTTAGTACTTAGCAAGCAACCTTTAGAAGAGTGGATTGCTCACAATTCTAGTTTTATACAGTGCTTTTAAATAATTTAGAATAATGACTTATGGTGGTATAATGGCATTTCAAACCCACCAGCTGCTTTTCAGAAACCCTGTACAGCATTGCTGTGGGTTGGTGGAATTGACTATGGCACTTACCAACAGATAATTATAATAGGATACAGGTAGTCAAAGACTTGCCATCTTATGTTAAATGAAATGTTGTTTTTCTGTCCGACTTTGGTGCATATACTCTATTTTCTATAGGTTTGAGTAGCCAACTCGATTATGGCGAACTTGGCTTTTTAAATATTATGTGTGGTTCCTTAAATATTGTATGAAATTCTTCCTGTATTTGAATTTATTGATTTCCTTTTATGCACATATTTGAAAAAATTATATTCAATAATGATTTAATCACTGCATATGAGTAATTCATTGTCTTGTTATAGGGCAACTGAATTTTTACACAACTTCAATATTTGATTCTTACAACTTTTCTTGTCCACAGCTTGGACCAATCAGCCTTGTGTTTATAGGGATTATTTCTGTCCACTGTATGCACATATTGGTACGTTGCAGTCACTTTCTATGTCAGAGGTAAATGTGGATTTGTTAAGTTTTTTAAAAAAATTTTTTGACTCTATTTTAAAGTATAAAAATAGTCTTACATTTCTACTGTGCTTTGCAATTAGAAGTTTTTCCTATAATCTGTTATATAGATAGTGTAAATTAATAATTGTGGTAGAAAAGGACTGTACTTCATATGATTTAAATCTAGTTTTAATTTAATTATTTCTTTTTAAAAATAATAGCTTCTGTAGTAAAATGGAATAGTTTCTTTTTTTTTATTATAAGTACAAAAAAACAGGAAAGCTATAGGGATGAAATGGAGGCAGCAATATGACTTTTGTCAGTAATCCAGTTTTGGGCTACTTTAAATACACGATGCCTTTGGTGCTATTTGATGTGTGGTTATTAGAGAGTCAAAATAGTAGTCTTGTTTTCTCCATATGGACCATCAGTGCCTATTGTAGTAGACCACCACTCCAATCTTGACTTTTATGGTTAATGCTCTTCAAACTTTGAGCAAGTCATTTATGATTTTTTAAGTAATTTGAAAAAGAATAAGCCTAAATGGTAAAATAATACTTATTTCATGGAGCTATTTTGAGGATTAAATGAGATAGTTTTTGTGAAAGTGTATTATAAAGCTCTTTACAAATATGTTATTAAATTGTGCTTTTGGAAAAACTGACTAATTGAAATATAGTTGGTTTATAAGTGTAGTTGGTGCTTTTAGGTAATTGAAATATGAGTGAACCATAATTTTTAAGTTACATGAAGTCTACAGATAATAAACTTTAACAGTAAGTTAAAAACTAATATGGCAGTAAATAGAATAGATGTGCAATTAAAAAATTGTATGAGATATGCTTTAGAAGAGAGAATTTGTTAATTTTGAAATTTCAAAAAATTTTTTCATTGTATATATCTGCATTCATTAATTTGTTTGATATCTTTCAAAGGAATGATTTTATTGACCAACTTAAAATTTGTCTTTGATGTATATGTTATTTAATTATAGGTTTAAAAAATCAACATTAGGCTATAGTGACACTGTGAGTTTTGCTATGGAAGTGAGCCCATGGGGCTGTCTTCAGAAGCAAGCAGCATGGGGACGGTAAGTACTTGCTCTTCTGTGAAGATCTATCAGCTTGTCAAGATGACACTAATTTTCAAGTATTTTAATCTGACAAGGTATGTAAATAATACGATAGAGTTGGGAAGAATAAATGCATATAGTCTTTACAGTTAGAAAGAGTTGGGTCAAAATATCAACTATACCAATTTAGTTTTATGGCCTTGGTCAAATTACTTGTTGTAAATGAAATAAAGTCAGAAAATGAGATGTTATAATACTTCATCACAGGATTGTTATGGTAGATTAAATGGTTTTCTGAAGTACCTGGTCAATTTATGACATAATCCACTTTGGTAATTGCTGAAAGCAAAGAGGAATTGAAATACTTCTTAATGAAGATCAAAGTTTATAATCTTAAGTATGGATTGCACCTCAATATAAAGACAAGAAAAATCTTCACAACTGGACCAATAAATAACATCATGATAAGTGGAGAAAAGATTGAAGTTGCCAATTTAGTTCAATTTGCTTGAATTCACAATCAGTGCAGATGGCAGCAGCAGTCAGGAAATCAAACGATGTATTAAATTACATAAATCTGCTGCAAGAGGCCTCCTTAAAGTGTTCAAGAGCAAAGGTGTCAGTTTGAGGACTAATAATGAGCTTAGCCTAAGCTGTGGTATTTTTAGTCACCTCATATTCATGTGAATTTTGGACAGTGGATAAGGAAGACTGTAGAAGAAGCAATGCATTTGAATAATGTTGGTAAAGAATATTGAAAATACCTTGAACAGTCAGAAGAACAAAGAAATCTGCCTTGGAAGGAGTACAGCCAGAATGCTCCTTAGAAGTGAGGATAGTGAGACTTCATCTCTCATGCTTTGGACGTATTATCAGGAGGGACTAGTCCCTGGAGAAGGACATCATGCTTGGGAAAGTGGAGAGTCAGCAAAAAAGAAGAAGACTCCCAACAAAATGGACTGACACAGTGGCAGCAACAAGGGGCTCGAGCATAGTGCTGATTATAAGGATGGCACAGGACCAGGCAGTTTTTCGTTCTGTTGTGCATGTAGGGTTGCTATGAGTCAGAACTGACTCAGTGGTAGCTAACAATTATTTTTTAATAAAGGTAAAATGTAAGATGTTGTGATCTCATTATTTCAGATCAAATTTTGTTGTTTAGTTACATGTTTATAGGGCCCCTAAAGTATAATTGTATTTTTACATAACCCTATTATTTATCTTATTTTCTGTCATTGGTGATCATGGCTAAAGAAAGTCACTTGAACACCCAAACCAGTTGCATGCCCATTGACATCAGGTTGATTCCAAGTCGTCGGGACCCCATAGGACACATTAAAACTGGCCCATAGGATTTCCTAGGCAGTAAATAGTTACAGAAGCAGATTGCCACCTTTTTCTCCTTTGCCACCAATGCTCTTCTTCAGAGAACATAGGATTGTAAAAACAAGGAAGAATAGACAGTCAACAAAGTGCTAACTGTGGTTCAAATCTTATGTGTGGTAGGAATTAAAGAAGAAAAAGAGCAGTGAGAATAGAGTGGTTAAATATGTAGCTTTGCTGGGGATTTTCAGGAAGTTAGATTTATTTATGAACTATTCAAAGTTCTTGATAAACTGGGTACAAGAAAGAAGGAAATGGGCCCTAATGTCTTAGGGACATGCCCCCAGAACCCAGAGTCCCATCTTGCCTCTCCTCAGTCCTAGTCTGAAGATAGCTTTATCTGATTCTGTTTTTTTCTTTCAAGAAGACTAGCTTTGAGAGAAATGGCTGGAATAATTATTGTTGGGAGGTCACCTAAAATCAAAGGTGCTGAAAAAATAATAAGAGAATCCTTGTTGTTAATCAGAGAGAGGAGACTTGAATTCATTTTGGTATACAAGGAAGTTAATTTATAAATGAGAATTGTGGAACACAGAAGAAACTATGGCATGAAAGAAGATGAAGCAAGAAGACCCTTCCAGTTTCAAAAGGGGGAAGGAGAATCTAGATTTTATAGACTAGATTGCTTGTCAGCTTGACATTAATGGTCAGACTTGCGACTAAAATAAATGAGTAAGTGCATGTTATTACAGTCACTTATTGTTTCCGGAACAAAACGACTCTGGGATGTATATTAGTAACAAACGGGAACATTTGTGACTTGCTTCCACCATGCCTAAGTAATGCCTTTCTGGTGATAGCCCTTCTTTTCTTTTTCCCATTATTTTATGTAGCTTGAATTTTCTTGAGTATTTTATTAAAACAAAACAAAAAAACCAACCCCAGAATCAAAGCTACTGAAGAAGTGTCTGAGTGTATACTTAGGGCCATGCCACCGGCTCTTCCCATTCCACGTTAGTAATATAGATAATAGGAAATATATCCCCATTGTTAGTAATATAGATAATAGGAAATATATTCATCATATTTGCAAATGACAAAGCTGGTGGTGGTGGTGATTATGTGCTGTGGAGTCAGTTCTGACTCATAGCGACCCTGTACAGGGTTTCCAAGGCTATAAATCTTTATGGGAGCAGAAAGCCTCGTCTTTCTCCCTCAGAACAGCTGGTGGTTTTGAACTGCTGACCTTAAGGTTCACAACCCGACTTGTAACCACTACGCTACCAGAACTCCTGGACATAAAGCTAGAGGGATGGAAAATACACTAAGTTGATCGGAAAGAAATCTTGAGAAGTAGGAGAAATGGACTTAGACTCAAAGGTGAAATGTTTCATGAAACTATTGTATAAGCATATACACATTTATGCCTCGATTATTGAATTTCAAAAACAGATAATGATGGGAAAATCTTGGCCTTCGAACTTAATGAAACTTTATCTTGCTCTGTAACAATTTTAGTGATAGATATAGATCTTTGTGCTAAGAAAATGAAAAGGATAATATAGCATTATAAAATAGCCTGAAAAATTAACAAGAGGAATAAAATATATTGACATTTCATTAGCCCTTATTGATACTTATTTGTGGGTCTCTTTTTAGGAGTGTGGTTGACTTTTTTTTGGTGATAACACAACTGGGCTTCTGTAGTGTTTATATTGTCTTCTTAGCTGAAAATGTGAAACAAGTGAGTATTTTCCCCTAGTTGTTAAAATTCTTTTCTTCTCCTCTTTCGTTGTGTCATCTTATTTCCTCTGTGGAAGTCATGTTTTACTATATAATATACCTTTCATAAGTTCCTTTCGTTTTTCTCTTTTGCAAGTTGGATTTCTTATGTTATTTTTGACTTTACTGTTCTTACATAACATCAGTAACTCTTGTTCTTTTAGATCAGAACAGAACAAAATTTACTGATTCATAACTACTTGAAATTTAGATCTCAAAAGCACATACACAGATAAGTTTTGGGAGTGTATTCTTTACATCTGTGTCTTATAAAGAAATGCAGAAGGCGTTAGCCAGCAGTCTAGAAAGTGGAGTAAAAAAGAGGGTATAACTAAAATCTAATAGTTATTGCCTATTGTTTGAAAAGATACTCTGTCCAAAAATGTACATTTTCTGTAATTTTTTATGTTATCGTTTGTTTTATGAGAAAGTGTTTTGCAGCCTTGGTAGAGACTGGCAGCTGATTTTGACAAATGAATGAATCAGAGCTCCTCCTATCACAATAATGCCAAAGCATATTTTGGGGGGCAAGGGGTGGGGAACTGGTAGATTGCTTTTATTTTTCCTATTAACCTCTGCTTTTTGTTATTGCTTATTTTCAGCAACAACATTGATTAGCCACATGTGCATGGTGCAGTAATAAACATTATACATAGTGAAATACAGCACTTGTGGGTATTTTCATGGAATAAATATGTTTGAATAAATTTTCTAAAGAAACTTTTATATAAATACAAAACGAAAACATTTGACTTACTATAAAGTTTTCTTAGTATAAAGTATTACTTTTTATTTAGACCAAGGGTTGACAGACTTTCTTTAAGGGCCAGATAGCAATTATATTTAGCTTTGTAGGCTGTATAATCTCTGATGCAATTATTGAACTCAACCGAAGATGATGCATAAATGAACAGGCATGGCTGTATGCCAATGAAATTTTATTTGCAAAAGTAAGTAGTAAACTGTATGTGGCTTTTCAGTCATAGTTTAGGCTATTCTTGTATTTGAACCTCTAGCTTAACTTTGTAATGTTTGAAGAGTTCATCTAGTCAAATCCTCTTTTATAAACTATGACAGGATCATGTCTAGTTAATATTCAGAGCCTGGATTTCCATTTAGTGTTCTTTCTATAGTACTATGTTTATTCCTTAGCACCATCATCTGGAAAAGTTCAACACCCAGTGTAAATCTACTTTGGGAAACTTCCTCAGCTGTCCTTTGTACCTCTTCCCTTTCCTCATCCCTTACCAAACTGATGGATTCTTCTTCTGTAGCACTTTTAAAAGTAGCTTTGATCATACTTATTTAGCATTAATTTAAAAGTTAATTTTCACCACTAGACAGCAAGCCCCATGAGGGAAGTGATGGCCCTTCTGTTGTGTTCCCTTAGCATGTAAGGGTATAGGTACTCAGTATGGTTATTGGATAGGAAAGGAAAGGAATCCTCTAGACTTAACAGGAATTATTCCTTTTCCAAGAAAAGGATCCCCTAGATTTAACAGAGATTATCTCTCTAGTTACTGGACCTAGTACTGTACCTGGTTTATTTAGCAAGTGTCAATTTTGTGGTCCAAATGGGTTGAACTGTCCAGTTTGATTTCTTCTCCTGCCACTTGCCTTGTTGCTCCCATTCTTGTTCAGTTATATTTGCTTCCATTTTTGCTTTCAGTTATTGTCTGTCAGTCCCTACATGATTGTTCTAACTTGGTTTCTCACACTTGTAGCTGTTTCTCTTTGCGTCTATAAACAGTATGGCCTCTAATTAATTTTACGACTGCTGGTGGTTCTTGCCAGGGTACTCCAAGACTGTCTGGAGTCAGAGCCTCAGTCAATGTGGCTTCTCCTTCCAGCCTGATTTTATTTATTTTTTCCAAATATCGTATTTCTAGAATATTTCTCTTTTACTCTCGTTAACCCAGATGCTTTCAAACAAATTATTTTACAAGCTTTTCTAGAATTTTTTTTTTTTTTAATCTAAACCATTGATATTCG
Source organism: Chrysochloris asiatica (assembly GCF_000296735.1). Lineage (NCBI taxonomy): Eukaryota > Metazoa > Chordata > Mammalia > Afrosoricida > Chrysochloridae > Chrysochloris > Chrysochloris asiatica. Next base: position 1,269,489 of record NW_006408681.1, read on the forward strand.
GTTAGAGACTGGTGTTCCCTCAAACATAGTTACTACAGAACACAAGTCTTTACTGAGAGTAAGTTGTGATGAGAGAAGTAGAAGAAATATAAAAAGGGTAACAATTAGCAATTAGATTTAATTAGAGTCCTGTTTATGCTGCTTTTGTTTCTCAGAAAAAAAGTCAATGCTTTCATTAACATTATCCATTATAGATGATGTGTTTCTTTTTAATTACAAATGTGTTTAGCCACAAGTAGTGTGTTCTTAGGACTCATTTCCTTAGTGATGAGATGAGAGATAAGACATAGCCTCTTATAAGTCATTTATATAGAATTCAGTGGGAATGATGCTTTTTGGAAGTTGTGCAACTGATAATGCTGTGTCTTTGTAATTATTTCCTCACAGAACTACTAGTAAGCCTCTGAATTGATTAATAATGTTAACCATGCTTTATAATTTTATATAGCTATGACATATATCATTTAATCCTTACAACTAGTCTGTTAAGTAAGTACTATGCTCATTTTATGGATGAGGAAACTGAGTCTTCCAAAGCTTGAGTAATGCATTACCCTAAATCATGTGAAACTGAGCTGACATTTAGGTCTCGGACACACATACTAATTGTTCTTTCTTGACTGGATATTGTCTTATTTGTGTGTGTGCTTGTCACAGACTAGATAAAATGGAGAGACAGAATGTCTAAGAATTGATAACTTTTCCTGTGAATTGTTATCAGTTGCTTCCAAAGTTGAAAGGAAAAGTTTAACTCCTTTGCATATATCCTGAGATCAGGTAGAAAAATTGACTCTCTGGGAGATAAGGAGAATGTGTACTGGAATGATCAAAGTCCGTTTGAGTCATAACACGCAACATAGACAGAAACATGCAGTTCAGACTTATAAAATAGTTGCAAGTAAGGATATATACGTTGTCTAGGCATAGAAGGCGATCGTCACTGAAGCTGCGTGAGATCAGGGATTTTCACCCTCTGTCCAGAGGAGTGCGTTTACATTTACTATCAGTATATAATAGTAGACAACTGGTTGATTAAATCATACCAACTACTACTACTGTTATAGTTTAAAATGTTACCACTTTGTATGAAATTGAAGGTACAGTATTTAATATTCCAAAGAATTAAGAATCTCTTTGCCAGGCAAACATGCTTTATAACTTTCACATGGCTTTTCTTGGTCTCATTAAGCCCTATAGGCAAATACTAGGGAAATAGAACCTAGTATTATCCTATATTTGTGGTTCATCATGATCCTGTAGTTCCTCTATTTTTCCTCACTCTATGATACTGTAGAAATTTCTAGCTAGGTAAAATAGTGTATATGGGTGTGGGAAAGGGATGTTGTATTAAAAGAAAAACAACAAAACAAAACCCTGGAGTGACATGGACTGTAGAGTCAGAAAAGCTGAGTTTAAATCTCTGCTCTCTCAGTTTTAACCTAATCATTGGGCAAGACCTCCTTAACCGTGGTCAAGCCTCAGTTTCCTTATTTGTAAAACGGGATGATAACAAACTCTCCCCTAGTTCATCATACAGGTATTTTAAGACTCAACTGACCAAAGGTTTCTGGAAGCATTTATAAAATGTAAAGCAGTATAAAGCATGTAGGGCACTACAACTCTTAATTTTACACTTAACTTGCTAAACAACATAATCTGCCTTTGGAATTATAACCATTTAGATTACTGAATTAATTCTAAATAAGTAGTGGATTTTAGTAAGTTTGAGCCCTAAGTGGAAACAACTGAATTTAGTAATTTTATTTTATAATATTTATTTCAGTGTTTTACATTTTGGTAAACATGTGAGATCATAGGAAGTCCTATTAGATAGCCAATCTCTGTCTCTAGAGGGCACCAAAGGACTCAAATGTTTACCTGAATCTTGCTCTAGGTATGTATCTATATTTTTTATTTTATTTTATACTTTTTAATCCTGGTGATTTTCTAAACATCTTTCTGTCAAGGAATGCTAAAATATTTTGAGATATTTGTGATAGAATTAATATGACCTTCCCAAGAAGCTTCTGACAATTCAGCTGTTTTTAAAAAACTGGTTGTATAACTGCTTCTCTTCTTGCCAGGCAGGTAGCTTTGTTAGACCTCAACGCTGATTATTATCTAATTTAATAGTACTTGCCTACAATGTCAGTTTGAACCGCAAGGTCGGCAGTTCAAACCTACCAGCTACTCCTCGGAAACGCCCTATACAGGGTTGCTGTGAGTCGGAATCGACTCGACAGCACTTAACACCAACAACTACTTTGATCAGAAGTTCTTGGCTTTACGTAGTTAGGTTAGTGAGAAATTGTGTTTTTATAAACCAAAAAATGTAGATTACTAATTTTCTTTCCATTTCAAAATATAGATAATAAAATTTTGATAGCCAATTATAAAGTAAATACAGACTTAAAAAAATGGTACATGGGATAACTTGACAGTTTAATGGTCTAATAAGAGTTGTAAATTACCTATATAGCTTAAAACTGTATTATATATAATCCCTGTAGTCTAAGATCATGTGTACATTTATATTGGCATTAATATGGCTTACCTTGCATTTTAAGTTAAAATTGAATTGTTAATCATATCATAATTTTGTTTTAAACTTCTGATTTGTTGACCTCCTGATACTTTAATACATTTAGAGAAGTCAAAGAGGAGGTCAGGTGGCAGCTTCTCCTGGTATGACACTGTAGGATAAACACTGGACTTCTAACCACAAGGTTGGCAGTTCAAACCCACCAGCTGCTCCTTGGTAACTCTATACAGATTGCTAAGAGTTGGAACCAACTCGATGGCACTTGACAACAACGTGTTACAAGCTAGATTCTGTAGACTCAGATTTGGGTTTGAATCCTAGGATCACCACTTACTGACTTGATACTATGCAAGTTATTTACAATGTCTAAACCTCAGTTTCCTCAATTATAAATTGAAATTACTACTACCACCCACCTCAGAGAGTTGTTGTTAGGATTAAATGAGATGTTGCATAGAATGCAGAATCTGGCACATGGTAAGTGCATAACAATGGTAGCTATTAATATTATTATAGGGTTTTCTAAGGAATTTATGTGCACAGAGACTTGATAGTGTCAGTGTATTGAAAAGAGGCTGCAGTGTTTAGGGGGAAATAGGTTTTCACTGGTATTCAAGTTATAGTTTCTTTACGTTTGTTCTAAGTTTTAAAAATTGTTTCTAGTGTCCTCTATAATTTCATTTCTATTGAGTAAACTGGATTATATGACTAATTAAGTCAGAGATGTTTTTAATTGCATAGCACCCATAAATCATATCTCTTTTGAAAACTGTGCAATGGTAGTGGTGCCGTGGAGTTGATTCTGACTCATAGCAACCCTGTACCGGCTTTCTGAGGCTGTAAACCTTTACAGGAGCAAAAAGCCTCATCTTTCTCCCATGGAACAGCTAGTAGTTTCGAACTGCTGACCCTGAGGTTTGCAGCCCGATTCTTAACCACTGCGCTTCCAGAGCGCCTTGAAAACTGGCCAATAGAAGTGACTAAATAAGTCTTAGGTAGAACTGATTTATCTTGTAGGAGACTTTTGCTTTAACCATGAATGAATGTAGTGGATTTTTAATAAATATTTATTGCTCATGATGATTTTAAAGGTTGATCAATAAAGCACAGTTGGACTTAGACTATGATTTTTTAAGTTTTATTTTGAATGCAGTACTTTTCTAATAGGTACTTAAAGCTTTGTTTTTACTCTGCAGAGAATAATTAAAGTAGAATCCCAGTGCTAGATAAGTATATTCCCAATTTTAGTGATTTCAAAAGCAGATTGAGTCTTTTCAGGTATCATGAGCTTAATGGATATTCATAAAACTTGAAAAGAAAGTAGTAAATCCGTCCTCATAGTTTTCTAATGCCCTTTGTTTTCACAGCATAAAGTAAGTTCTCTTAAAAAAAAAAAAAATTCTATTTTAATTATCCTTAAATTTGATATGTATATTTCTAGGAAACCAGATAATTTTGGAGAGATATAGATATTTTATTTTGATGTCTCATAGGAATTTATCATTTAATTTATAGATCACAATATTCTTTTTGTAATTTGATGGAAACTTCTACTTCTTCCTTCTTTTCCCAATATCCCTATACAGGTTCATGAAGGATTTCTGGAGAGTAAAGCATTTGTTTCAAATGGTACCAATGCCTCAAATTCATGTGAGAAAAGAAGTGTTGACCTAAGGATATACATGCTTTGCTTTCTTCCATTTATTATCCTTTTGGTCTTTATTCGTGACCTGAAGAATCTGTTTGTGCTTTCATTCCTTGCCAACATTTCCATGGCCATCAGTCTCGTGATAATTTACCAATATGTCATTAGGGTGAGTACAATGTGTTTTAAACTGAGACTCATGTATTTCATATATTAGTGAATTTTTTTGTTTGCTTTGTACGTAAAGTCGTGATTGTAAAGACCTCTGCTTGATACAGCATACAGAGACGAAACAATAACTGTGGGTTTCCTTTTGGGGGATACTGTTTAAGTGGAAAAAAATGTGACCAAAAAGTATGAGTAAAAGTGCAAACCTTGTAGTTAGGTTTGTAGTTGGTTTTAAATCTTGATAAATATGTATCTAGGCTTTGTGACAATGCCTCAGAAAATAGTCACATCTCCCCTGCTGGTTGTGAGATTTAGGGTTATACTGTTAGTACAGCACCTAACATGAAACAGTGAACTCATTAAATATTTTATTTCTCTAACCATTCTCAAAGAGATGGGTGTAATAGGTATCATTCCATAATTTCCTCTCACTTTTGTATGGTTTACCTACTGCCATCACTTTGATCCATCACCAGCAATTCCATCCACTGCTACCACACAGTTTGTAAACTCTCTCTCTGAGGTATACAGTAATCTCAGCTGATTTTTTTGTCTGTGGTCTAGGGGTTCTTAAACCTGTTTCCATAGAGGTGTCTGTTGATGGGCTTCAGGGGATCTACAGATCCCTTAAAATTGTTTGCAAGATTTAATATTTATACATACATGGATTTATGCATATTTTTCCTGTTCCCTCCAAGGGGCTAAAATGACCCAAAAGAGATTGAGAATCCCTGTTCTGTCCTTTCTTGATCCAATCTGTATTATATACTGCTGCCAAAGTAACTGTTCTAAAATATCTATTAGCAATTCATTACAAATTCTGTTATAGTGGACCTGTGGTTTATGTCTCGCTTCCAAGAAACCTGTTTTCCTGCTGTGTATGAATAATTCAGTTCATCTCCAATTCTCAGACATATTAACTAGTACTATTGCTACTGCTGGAGTCCTGGCATGGCTCTGTGGTTCAAAGGTTAGAAGTTCAAGCTCACCAGCTACTCCTCAGAAACTCTATACAGGATTGCGATAGGTTGGAATCAACTCGAGGGCACTTAATAACAACAGGAATTGCTGATTCTGTAGGGAATTCATTGCTAAAATCATCATCTTTATTTAATTATAACTTCTTTAATAGAGTAGTGTCACTTTTTGATACTTTACGTGTAGAAGAGATTCAGTTGCTAGGAATCGTAACTGATTTGATGGCACTTAACAAAAACAACAGCAGCAGCAGAGACTCAGTAATTGGTTTATAATTACGGTATTTTTGGTATGACTCATTGTAAGTACACTTGTCTGGAGTCAAAACAAAATGATATTTGAACTTAGTATTAAAATGTGAAATAAAACATACTAGTCGCTGGAGAAGGATATCATGTTTGGTAAGGTGGGGGGTCAGAGAAAAAGAGGAAGACCCCCAACGAGATGGACTGGCCAAGTGGCAGCATCGATGGACTCAAGCGTAGCACACTAGTGAGGTTGGCCCAGGATCGGGCAGTGTTTCGTTCTGTTGTACATAAGGTCGCTATGAGTTAGTACCGACTCGATGGCACCTAACAACAACAAACAACAATTCACTTAATTGTCTATGTAAATTATATAGTGTATCATGTACCAGCTAAGCATCTTAACAAGTATAGTAAAGTTGATAAAATAACCTGCTTTGACGGGAATATTATGAAGAGTTAGTGAAATAATTTGGTTCCACTAGATTGTTGCTTTGAGTATTTTGTTCTTTGTTATTATAAAAAAAAAGTGACTTAAGACTCACTTATTAACTTAGTAGTTACAAATGATAATAATATTTGAATACAAAGGGCCCTTAATGTTTGCTTTATAAAAGTCAATATATTTCCATCAATTGCGTAATTTAAAAGGATGCTTTTTTTCTTTCACTTTTGATTAATAGGCTATTGGTTGTTATAGTAAACATTCAATTTTTTAAACATCCAACCTCATTTTGACTAATGAAACAAATTTAAGTAATAAATCCTCTTGGAATTAAAGATCCATTCTCTAAACTATTGAGTGTTTTTATATAGATTTCCCCCAGTATTTCCTCCCATTTATTCAATGATCTATTTAAATTAGTATAGACTCTGCATTATAATGTACCACTATCATTATTTGGTTTTGCTTTAAACTTTCCTCCTTTAGTCATTGAGAATTCCTTCATGTTGTCTCATGTATTTATCAATTTTTTGAAATTAGCCAACTTTAATCAAGTTTTCATATTTTTAGGAATTCTGAGATTCTAAGTTCTATTAATTCTACCTGTATTATATGTTTTACCTCCTTTGAATTTCCCCCATGCTTTTTTCTAGATTAGATCTATCTCTGCATCACTCTCTACCATAGTCACCTTTTACCAGCGACTCTTGCCTTCATTTTCTGTTCTGAACCCATTATAGAATGATGTCAAGAGTTCAGAGACTACTTATTGAGTGCCTGCTATGTACCAGAGATAGGAATATGAATGATATATTGGTATTTACATTTGAGAAAGGCAGCACGAGAGACTGACAGACACACAGTTACCTTTTAAGACAGTGCAAAGATGAAGTGATAGAGGTGAGGAAAGGCTCTGGAACTATACAGGTGGAAGGGACACTTAGCTCATTTGAGTGGAGATGGGGCAGGCAGGGTGATAAAATAAGATTTTTGGGTGTTCATGACAACATGTAAGAGTTAGTGGAGCAGAAAAGAGTCCCATAAGGAGGAAACATGAAGTTAAAACATGAAGTGAAATATCATCCTGCTGCTTGCCTTGAATTTGAGTCTAATTGAGTCCTAGTGTGGCGCTGTAGGGTCAGCACTGGACTTTGACACACAGGGTCAGTAGTTCAAATCCATTAGCTGCTCCTTGGAAACCATATACAGGGTCGTTATGAGTCAGAATCGACTTGATGGCAGTTAACAACAAAATAGCACTGTAGGATAAGCAGTGAGTTGCTAACCAAAATGTTGCTGGTTTAAACCTACCGGCCACTCCTCAGAAACACTATACAGGGTCACTATGCACTTAACAACAGAACTGCATTATAATTTATTTCCTCCATCAACATAAAGTTTAATCTTAGTGGTTAAGTTCTCAGCTGCTAACTGAAAAACTGATTAATTCAGACTCACTCAGCAGCTGTAAGGGAGAAAAGACCTGTCCTAGAAAACCTCAAGCACGTCTACTCTTTCTCATTGGGTCACTGTGGGTTGGCATCGACTCGATGAAACCTAAAAACATTATTGAATATCCAAACACTTTAATAGTTTGCATTTTAAGTATTAAAGTCTTATAAACATAAGCCCCTAGCTTATGTTTTTAGCCATGTGTCATTCATAACCCACCATTTACTTGTGCTTCAGATGCTCTAGACCACTCTACTCTCCAAATGATCCATACTCAGTTGCTTTGTTCATGTCCTTTACTTGATGTGAATTCCACTTTCAGTCAGGCCAAGCAAAGAATACAGAATGGTGAGGAAAGTAGCGTCCAGATTTGGGGTCACTATAACAAGTGGACATTGTGAAGCCAGAGATCTTGAAGTAGACGTCCAGTGTTACTTGTCCAGATTGTGAGGCTGTAAGTTAGGACCAAGTAATCCAAGTCAGAGCCAAGGCTTACATTCTCAAATAAAAAGGATAATGTCAATTCTTAGGTCAAAGAGTAAAACACTGCAACCAGAAAGACACTTGTAGTAGGAAGCAGCACAGAGTTGTGAGATAGAAAGCCAAATTGAGGAACCAGGTAACTTAAAAGGACTGAAAAAAGAAAACTGCAAATAGAGTAGAGAATGAGTTTCTTTTGGGCATGGACATCAGTTTAAGTCTTGATCACTGACTACAAGGCTTTCAGCTCAGATCTTGAGTGTTGTTGTTGTTAAGTGCTATTGAGTCTGTTCTAACCCATAGTGACCCTGTATAGGGTTTCCGAGGAGTGGCTGGTGACCTTGAACCACCAACCTTGAGTATGCTTATGTAATTCCTATTGTGGCAGGAACCAGTGTTAACAGGTTGGGCCTTAAAGGTGGAAACGGATAATCAAGAACATTTGTCTCAGACAGAATGTATAGTCATGAGAGAAACAAATGCTTTTGGTAGTGAGATCCTTATAAATTTAACATAGAATGCTTCAAAGTATGTAGTAAACGAATGGTTTACTTTTATAACTACATTTGCTGTTGTGAAGCTCAGTAGTATATGATTTTGCTCTTTCATTGTAAATTCTTTAAGTAAAGCTATAACCTCTTGTTTTTTCTTTCTCCAGAATATGCCAGATACCCACAATCTTCCAATAGTGGCAGGTTGGAAGAAATACCCACTCTTTTTTGGTACTGCTGTTTTTGCTTTTGAAGGCATAGGAGTGGTAAGGATTTAGTCTTTATTATTATTTATTAAAATCATAACTAAGCACAAATATGTGTATGGTCAAGCTCGTTAATTTGCATGTTTTTCTTTTTTTTCCATTTTCTTTATTCCCAGAGCATGATTTTCAGTTTGTTGTTGTTGTTAGGTGCCATCGAGTCGGAACCGACTCATAGCGACCTTATGCACAGCAGAAGGAAACAATATCTGATCCTGGGCCAACCTTACTACTGTTGCCACACTTGAGTCCATTGATGCTGCCACCTGACCAGTCCATCTCGCTGGGGGTCTTCCTCTTTTTCTCTGACCCTCCATCTTACCAAACATGATATCCTTCTCTAATGACTGTTCCTTACTGACAATATGTCCAAAGTATGAGAGCCAAAGTTTGGGCATCTTGCCCTCTAAGGAGCACTCTGGCTACATTTCATCTAAAACAGACCCACAGCGAACCTGTATAGGGTTTGTGAGGAGCGACTAGTGAGTTTGAACCACCGACCTTGCAGTTCAAACCGACTTTTCAGTCCAGCATACTAACCCACAGCACCACACCAGGACTCCTATATAGCATGTAGAAATATGTTTTAACAATTATATGTGTTCTTGTTTTAAAGGAAAAAAATATGTATATATGAACTACAAAAAGACCAATTTACATATATAGTTCAGGACTCTTAAGTTATTTTGATTTACTTTATAGTATCTTGTTCCCTTTTAAAAACAACTGCATTCTCTTCTTAGGTCCTTCCACTGGAAAATCAAATGAAAGAATCAAAACGCTTCCCCCAAGCATTGAATATTGGCATGGGAATTGTTACAACTTTGTATATAACATTAGCTACCTTAGGATATATGTGTTTCCGTGATGAAATCAAAGGCAGCATAACTTTAAATCTTCCCCAAGATGTATGGTAGGTGAATATGAATTTGTTAATAGTATTTTATTTTTATAGACATGATTTATCAATATTTGATGATCAAAATGTGTTCTTGGGTTGTGGTTTAAGTGTTAATTTTTTTTTGCTGTAATATATTTTCACAATCTAGAATTTTTTAAAATAATCTTTACAAGAAACCATCTATGAATTTGCAGATCTTTGTGTGGAGTTTCTTAAAAGATACATTAGAAATTATAGTACATTCCAAATTTGAGTCACGTATAAGAGTGAATCTTGAAGTCTTTAATATGTATGTTGTGGTTGTTGTTGTGTGCCGTGGAGTCAGTTCCGACTCATAGCGACCCT
>NW_006408681.1:1279884-1284992 GCF_000296735.1 Chrysochloris asiatica
CATAATTTATGATCCTCATTATTTTGTTGGTAAGCTAAATATGCACCCCAAGTCTTTTCAGAATACCAGTGGGGCACATTATGAATCAATAAGAGGAAATTGTACATCTGTTGTGTTTGTCGTCTTGAAAATTAGAACCATATTCTGCCAAGTGAAGCAATATGTAGGATTTTTCCTTCACTCAGTAGTTGGTCTTTGGGCATTTAAAAAGATAATAACAGTGATTATTATGTGGATTTACTCCCTTACTTATAAAATGGAGCATAGTTCCTCAGACAGATGGAGCGTAATGGCATATACCTCCTTACAGAGAAGTCTTGAAACCTTAAACGTCTCACCAGATCAGTGAATACTGATCACAACAACCAGTAGTATCTTCTGACTGGCTTTCTGAAGAAAGTTTGTGTAACAATTATTAATAATTTGGATCCTGGGCCTTCATTGGTGGTAAAAAATGTCATTAGAACAAATATATGTGGGGACCCTTTTATGACAGAGGGATGTTCCTAGTTGCACAGTGCACATGCCTGCATTGTACTTCTCTGTTTTTTATCATGTTTTACTTTTGATATGGCATATTTTACAGATATGCCTTCAGGTTTATAAGTGGTTCAAATTTATCAATTTGATTTCAAGATGGAGACATGGCTACAAAGAAGATAATGCAATTGTTTGGCTTTTACTTCATTAACCTATTTCGTTGTTGATTATAAAATTTTGTTTTCTTCAAGTGTGCTTCCTTTTTTCTTTCTTGTAACTAGTATAATAGTTTATATCGTGGACTTTAAGCTTGAACACCTTAGTATAAGAGAATCTAAATAGAAATGTAAAATGGTGTAGTGATTTTGGAAAATTATTTGGTTCCTCAAAAAATTAGACATAGTGCTATCATACTGGTATGAATTAGTAATTCCACTCCTAGATGTATATGAAAGAGTCCTGAAAGCAGGGCCTCAAACTTCTACACCAATATTTATGCATCATTATTCACAATAGCCAAAAGGTAGAAACCTATCCATCAATAGATGCCTGGATAAACAAAATGTGGTTTATGTCTACCAAATCCATTATCATGGAATTGATTCTGACCCTATAGGACAGAGTAAATGTGCTCTGTGGGGTGTCCCAGGCTGTAAATCTTTACCAAAGTTGACTGCACGATCGATCTTTCTCCTGAGGAGCACAGGTGGTTTTTTAAACCACTGACCACTGGTTAACTGCAGTCAAGCACTTAACCACTGAGCCAGGAGGGTTCCCTGTCTACACGTATATGCAGTGGGATATTATACAGCTATGATAAGAAATGAAGGATTGATACGTGCTATGATATAGATGAACCTTGAAAACATACTAAGGGAAATAAGCCACAGCAAAAGGTAAATATTATGTGATCCCACTTATATGAAATATCTAAAATAGGAGAATGCATAGGGATCAGAACTTATTTAGTAGTTACCAGAGTCTGGGAGGAGGTAAAAGTGGAGTGCTACTGCTTAAGAAACAAATGGTGCTATAGGATAAGCACTGAACTGCACGTTAAAACCTACCAGTCGCTCCCTGGAAACCCTGGACAGGGTTGCTATGAGTTGGAATCGATACAACAACACAATGATTTTTATATCTATATACACAATTATAAATATAAATTATATTTATATAAATTAGTATCAAGGATAAAAATTAATAGTATATTTTCAAATACTGTACAATATCTAGAAGACAGAATGATTTTTTCCCCATTTATACTAGTATTTGATCTAAACTTAAAAATAATAATTTTGTTTAAAAATTTGACAAAGACTGTAGTGCCAGATATGAAGTATAGGTGAAAATAATATCAGAATTCTTTCTTACTAATATTCACAAAAGCATTTAAAGAGACCTTAAGGGGAAGGACTTCAGCGGGGTACGCCTGTACTTTAAGTTTAAGAACCTTTTAAACATGGATGGAGAACTTCTTGCCCACAGGCCATATAATATAAGACCTGTGAAATCATTTGGTCTGGCCCTGCCAAGGCTACCACAGTTCCAGCCATCACATTTGGGATGAGTTAATTAAATATTTGACCAAATGTAGCAGGCTAATTTTTTAAAGATCAGACAAATCTGTGTTGGAAGAAGTGCTACTCAGAATCCAGGATGACCAGACTGTATACCGTAATTCAGACATATTGTCAAGGGGGGACCAGTCCCTGAAGAAGAACATAATGCTTGGTAAGATGTAGGGTCAGTAAAAAGAAGACCCCAATGAGAACGAGATCTATTGGCACAGTCGAAGCAGCAATGGGCTTAAGTGTAGCAATGATTGTTAGAATGCCGCAGTGTCTAATGCATCAAGTCTGTTCTTGAGTTGGTGTCTAAATTCACGTGGGATATATTCAATGTTGGGGTCCTCATGTGGTGCTTTAAGATAAGCACTGGACCGCAAGGTGAGTTGGAACCTACCAACCACTTCTTGGAAACCCTATACATGGTCGCTACAAGTCAGAACTCACTTGATGATACCTAACAGCAGCAACAATACTCTGTGTTGTATTTTGGCTTTCTTTGGATTTGTTGTAATTTTCTTCATCTTCAACCTTGACTTGCATATAAGTCGGGTACTTATTGATGGTGTGTTTCACAGTCAGCCCGGACATTGTTTTGACTGATGTATATTGAGCTCCTCCATTATCTCTTTCCACAATTGTAGTTAGTTTAATAACTGAGTATTCCTTTAGGTAAGGCTCACTTGTGTAATCGCCTTTTATGCTGTTGGTATTTGTAACCAGTAAGTCATTGGTCTTGCAAAATTCTATTATGTAATCTCCATTATTTCTGTCACTAATGCCTTGCTTTCCAACTACTGATCCTTCTTTGTGTCCAACTTTCACATTCCAATCACCGGTAATTTCAGTTGTATCTTGATTGTATGTTTCATCAGTTTCAGACTGAAGAGGTTGGTAGGATTCTTCAATTTCATCATCATTGACTTTAGTGGTTGGTACGTAAATTTGAATAATAGTGGTATCCATACACCTTAGAGGTATATGACTATTATCCTATCCTAAATAGTGTTATATTTCAAATAGATCTTGAAAAGCTGTTTTTACAGTGAATGCAATGCCATGCCTTTTCAATTAATTGTTTTTTGGCAGAGTAAACTGTATATGATTCAAAATGGCCAAATTCAGCTCACTTATAATGTCTTAAGACACCAACTTTTAAGTATTCCATTTCATTTTTGATGACTTCTACTTCATACATTCCATGTTCTGATTATTAATAGGTGTTTACATCTGTTTCTTCCCATTTTGAGTTGTGCCCCATCAGCAAATGAAGGTCTAAAAAGCTTTGCTGTTTTCCAGTCATATTTTGAGTCTTTTCCAGCTGAGTAGCTTGCCTTCCAGCACTGTCAGACAATGTCCCGCTGCTATTCATAAGGTGGTTTCATCAGCTAACCTTTTAGAACTAGTCTACCTCTCCTCTCTAGTCTTTGACAAGCGCTTCGAAGCTCCAATAAACTTGTCCACCATGGGTGGCCTTGTTGTTTGCTCTTTAGTAACTTGGAGTCAATTGTGACTCATAGCGACCCTATACATGGTTTCTGAGGAGCAGCTGGTGGGTTTAAACTACTGACCTTGTTGTTTGCAGTCCAGTGCTTATCTTACAGCACCACCCACACCAGTAGTTCGGTGGGTGGCTCTGCTGGTATTTACGATATTGGTGGCATAGCTTACAACATTACAGCAGCACTGATGTCACCACAGCACGACAAACTGACAGACTAGTAATGGTGCTAGCTTTACTTTATAAATTTCTATATATGGGCGGTTGTTGTAATCTATGGTTGTTGTCTGTTGTTGGTTCTCTGTCCAGGGAACCCCTTTAGCATATTTTGTGTAATTGATCTGGTTATTTAAAATTCCTTTGATTTCTGTTTACCTAATTATGCTATCATATGTGAAGGACATTTCCCTGGGTATGTGACTCTTTGTTTGTAGTTTTATTCTTTTAGAGCTTTATATATGTCATCTCATTACCTTCTTCTCTGTAGAAATCAGACTTTAATCCTACTGGTTCTCCTCTGTAGGTAACTTTTTGTTTTTCCTGAGCTGCTTTCAGGATTTTTTCTTTGTCTTTGGTTTTGGAAAATTTGAATATAATATGTCCTGGTTATTTTCCTTTGGTGTCTATCGTGTTAGTGGTTTGTTGAGCTTCTTGATAACAGGGACGCTTTCTCCTTCTTTTTGGTTATTTTCTCTGTGCTTGTTTTTGTTGTTGTTCTTCATATTTTGGAATTTTGATCACTTCAGTTATTCCTCTTGATCGTGTGCCATGTAATTTTTAGACTTTCTTTGGATTTTTCCCTTCTTTCTTTTGATTGTCCCTCTAACAAGTTAGTATTGAGAGATTTGTCTTTAAGCTCACTAATTCAGCCTCCTGATGATTCAGTCTTCCTCTTTTGCCCTTTCAATGTATTATCCATTTCTAAAATCTTAGTATTAATCTTGTGGGTTTCTGTTGCTGGTTTTGTGTGGTTTCTAATTTTTCATTTATTTAATCAGTTTGTTCTTGTAGTGTTTTCCTGAATTCTTTGAACGTTTTTATGTGTTTTCCTTGCTTTCATCTGAAGCTTTCTCGATCATTCTCTCAATCCTAGGTTGAAAGTACCTAAATGTCATTCTTTTGTCTCCTTTATCAAGTAGCTGCAATACCATTTCTCCCTGAGAAACATTTTCTGGTTTGGCTTTTTGTTCTTTTGTTTGAGCCACTCTATTTTGTTTCTTCATGTGAACTGAGATGTCTGTTTTCTCTGAGGCAGTGTGGTGGTGGTGTAGTTCTATTTACTTTATGATTGTATGTTGATGTGTTCGTAAGCACTCTTAAGTATTTGTTTCCTAGTGGGTGGGATAGACACTGCAGGTGTGTGTGCAGTTCTCTGCTGTTCGTGCAGTGCAGGGTGGGTTTGGTTGGTGTTGGCTGCTGTCTATCATTGAGCAGGCTTTATGGGAGCTGGTGGTAGTCTTTGCACAGTTCATGGAGCTACAGAAAGTATGGATGTGGCTAGGCCATATAGTGAAAGAACACAACCCTGTCGCACACCTTTCCCAATTTTAAAACATTCA
>NW_006408681.1:1286267-1319176 GCF_000296735.1 Chrysochloris asiatica
ACAACAACAACAACAAGGCCATATGGAGGGCACTGTTGGTGTCTCCTAACAGGTGGGGCAAGCAAAAGTAAAAGAAGAAAAAGCAAGATAAACAAACACCAAAAGAGAGAATAAACAACAACAAGAAAAAGAGTTTAATGACTAAAAATAGAAAGGGGATTAAAATAAAGGAAGGGGAAAAATGCAAATAGAAAACAGTACAATAAACAACTAGGGAAGGGAGCAAGTAAGAAGAAGAGAAGGACTAGTAAAGAAAAATCAAGGAAAGAAAAGAGGAAGTGGAGGAGGAAAAAACAAGAAAATACAGGGAAAAATAAAGGATAAAAACAAGGAAAGGGAGAAAAAGGAAAACTGGGGCAGGATTAAAAGATGAGAACACTGTGGGGAGCAGGGCCATGGGGTGTGAGTTGTCACTATCTGTCAGACAAGCAGCTCACAGGTTGGGAGGGCAAGATGTGTTAAAGGGTCAGGTACCTGATCCTAGATGTAGTCTGGGATCAGGGAATCTGATCCGGAAGTTTGTGCAGGGTCAGATAGTGGCAAAGGTCAGGGTCCATGCTCCTGGAAGGAAATGTTTCAGGTCAGAGGGTAGCTGAGGGGAAGGCAGTGTTTATGGAAGAAGTTCCTGTTTGCTCATAGATGGTCAGAAGCAGGCCTGTGGTACAACAATGTTGGTGTGATGGTATGTAGTTCACCACCTCCAAATGCTGAAGTAGTACACCCTGGCCTGTTTTATAAACAGCGTGTAGCTTCAGCTTCAGGCAGAGCTGAGGTTATATGTCACAGGGTGTCACTGGCCACTAGGTGGTGAGGGTGGGGATGGGCCATGCTTCTAGTCACCAGGAGGGTGTGGGAAACAAGGGAGAATTGCACCTTTCTAGTCACCAACCCCTGGTGTGTGTGTTGTCAGGTCACTGTCTCCATTGAATGGTGCTTGCAAAAGTTCAAGGTGGCCATGCCTCATCAGATGAGCTTTTGTTCAGCTGTTTTGCCTAGTTGGTATTCGTTCCACTTCTCCATACTTTTCTCTGAAGCTCAGGGTTCCAGGATTTTCATCTGTATCTGTTGCATTTGGTCTCTTGTGTCTTTGTTGTAGAGGGTCTGTCTAGCACTTCTGCCATTTTGTCAGAAATCCATCAGTTCATGTTTTATTCAAAGGCTTTAGATCTTTAGCATTCTCTATTTCAGATTATACCCCCACTCTGGGAAAAAAAAAAAAGACAAGAAAAGTTTTGCAAAATTGATGCTTCCTGTTTGGCAGAACCTCTAGTACACTGACAGGTTCCAAGGGGAATATGAATATTCAATCTCTGGGTTCGAACATCTGACTGACATACAACTTGTAGTTACAGACGAACCCTGTAAAGTCTATTATATTAAAAATTCAAGGACCATACAATGGTTCATAACAACAAACTGATGCTACTTTGTGAGACACATCAGAACATTACTATTACTGTATTATGTAAAGATGTTTAAGTGTATTTGGAAGTGTTTGGTTGATGATTTTTATACATAGAAATGTACACTGTGTACTGTATACTAACACAAACATTTGACGAAGTGATGGTAGATGGAAATCATACCCAGTTATTTCTTCTTCTTGTTGCTAAGTGCTGTTAAGTCAGTTCTGACTCATAGCAACTCTGTATAGGGTTTCCTGTATAGGTTTCAGCTTTATGGGAGCTGAAAGCCTCATTTTCTTCCCATGAAGTGGCTGGTAGGCTTGAACCACGGACCTGTGGTTTGCAGTCTAGTGCTAATCGTATGAACCTACTTGTATATAAATTTTAAACACAGACTTAGGAATGGAACTCATATATAATTCAGGAACTGGGGAAATAGCGGGAAATAAAATTTATAGAAAGAAAAAGAAACATTCTTTAGATATTTATATCTATGCCCTTCTTCAGGGACTGGTCCCTGTTTGTAACATGTATAGAGTACTTGAGGCAAAATCTCTCCATCCTGTCTTCTAAGGAGCATTCTGTCTGTACTTCTTCCATGACAGATTTGTTCAGTCTTCTGACAGTCTATGGTATATTTTAATAGTTTTTGCCAACACGTTAATTCAAGTATATCAAGTCTCCGTCAGTCTTACTCATTGTCCCTCTTTCAATTGTATTTGCAGTGACTGATAAAAACTTGGGTTGGGCACACCTTAGATCTCAAACTGACATCTTTTTTTGAACATTTTAAAGAGGTCCTTTACAACACATTTGCTCAGTGCAATAAATAAGTTGATTTCTTGACTGCGCCTTCCATGAGTATTGATTGTTGATCCTAGTAAAACGAAATCTTTGACAACTTAAATATTTTCTGTTTATCATGCTGTTACATATTGGTCCAGTTGTGAAGACTTTCGTTTTCTTTATATTTAGGTATAGTCCATACAGAAGTCCTCTTCATTTTCATTAAGCAAAGTTGTATCATCTGCATATCATAGGTTGCTAATAAGCCTTCCTCAAATCCTGATGCTGCATTCTTCTTCATGTAGATCATCTTCTTGGATTATTTGCTCAGCATGCAGAGAACAAGTATAGATAAAGGATACAGCTCTCACGCACACTGTTCCTAATGTTAACACTCAGTATCCCTGTATTCTGTTCAAACAACTGCCTCTTGGTCAATGTACAGATTCTACATGACCAGAATTAAGTGTGAAGTTCCCATTTTTTGTAATGTTATCCATATTTATTATGATCCACACAGTCAGATAGATGCCTTTGTGTAGTCATTAAAACAAAAGTAAGCATCGTTCTGCCATTCTCTGCTGTCCGCCAAAATGCATCTGACATTAGCAATGATAATACCTCGTTCTACATCCTTTTTGAATCTGGCTTGTATTTCTGGCAGTTCTCTGTGGTACTGTACCAACCTTTTTGAATTATCATCACCAAATTAGGCTTGCATGAGATATTAATGATATTGCTCAATAATATCTGCATTCTGCTGTATCATTTTTCTTTGGAGTGACCACAAATATGGATCTATCCCACGTGGTTGGTCTGGTAGCTGTCTTCCAGATTTCTTGGTATAGGCAAGTTAGTGCTTCCAGTGTTATATACCCAGTTGTTGAAAAATTTCAGTTATTTCAATTCCTGGAGCCTTGTTTTTTGCCAATGCCTTCAGTGCAGCTTTAAGTTTTTTCGGTAGAACCATCGATTCTCCTGAAATGGTAGGACATAGACCAATTCTTTTGGTACAGTTACTGTGTATTCCTTTCATTTGCTTTTGACGTTTTCTGTGTTGTTCAGTATTTTGCCCATGTTGTTGTTACGTGCCAATCGAGTTGGTTTCAACTCATGGCAACCCTATGTAGGATTTCAAAGGAGCAGCTGGAGGGTTTGAATTACTGACCTTGTGGTTAGCAGTCCAGTGCTTATCTTTTTAATGGCAGTTTGCTTTTTTCATGTGTGCTGTCCTTGATCTCTTGACTCTTCTGGCCTTCAGTCATTATTGTTTATTGTCAAATCTATTCAGATTATTGTTGTTGTTAAGTGCCATTAAGTCAGTTCCAACTCCTATTGATCCTGTATAGGGTTTCCGAGGAGCAGCTGGTGAATTTGAACCATTGACCTTGCGGCTCAAACTGACCTTGTGGTCTAGTGTATTATACCACAGCACCACACCAGAACTCAGTCATCACATAGTCTCTAAAATCTAGTTGGAATACACTCAAGTTTATGTGTTGACACTTCTGGACATGTTTGAATTTTCTTCAGCTTCAACTTGAACTTGCATATGAGCAATTGATGGTCTCTTATGCATTGTCTCTTTCCACGTATGTGGTCCATTTGGTTCTTGTGTGTTCCATCTAGTTGTTCAGTGCCACCGAGTCGGTTCTGACCCAAAGCAACCCTGTATAGGAACAGCTGGTTCCTATATTCTAAGGAACAGCTGGTGAGCTTGAACTGCCAACCTTGTGGTTCTTTTGTATAGTTTCCATTTATATTTTTGAAGAAAAGTTTTTCAGTTAATAGGTTGTCAATTTGAAAAATCCCATCATGTAGTCTCCTGTGTCATTTCTATCACCAAGGCCATATTTTCCCACTACTGACCCCTGTTCTTTGCTTCTAGCCTTTGTATTCTGATCTCCAGTAATTATTAATGCATCTTGATTGCATGTTTGTTAATTTCATATGGTGGTGGTATTGTTGTTAAGTGTCACCATGTTGGTTCTGACCCATAGCGACCCTGTATAGGGTTTTCAAGGAGTGACTGGTGAGCTTGAACTGCTGACCTTGTAGCACTTAACAACAACAACATAAAGTAGCTAAAGAACTGTGCCCTGGACTTTGTAGCCCAGTGCATCAGCCCACAGCACCACACTATGGTTGTTGTTTTTATGTGCTGTGGAGTCAGTTCCGACTCATAGCGACCCTGTACAGGGTTTCTGAGGCTGTAAATCTTTACAGGAGCAGAAAGCCTCATCTTTCTCCCGCATAACAGCTGGTAGTTTTGAACTGCTGACCTTGAGGTTGACAGCCCGATTCGTAACAACTATGCTACCAGAACTCCTTGGTGAAAATTTTCAATTTATTTTTGGCATTAACGGTTGCTGTGTAAATTTGAATAATAGTTGTACTAACTGGTCTTCCTTATAGATATTATCCTTTTACTAACAGTGTTGTACTTCAAGATAGACATTTGAAATGTTCATTTTGGCAATGAATGTGATGCTGCTTCTCTTCAAAAGGCCATTTCCAGCATAGGAGACCCTATGATAGTCCAATTCACAATGGCCAGTGCAAGTTGATGTCAGCTCACAAGGATATCTATCTTTAAGTGGTCTGTTTCATTTTTTGCAATTTCTGATTTTCCTGGATTCATACTTCATGCATTGTACCTTTTGATTATTAATGGATGTTTGCAGCTGTTTCTTCTCATTTTGAGTCATTCCATGTCAGCAATCTTTATTTCATCCAGCTCTCCCCCAGTCATGTTTTGAGTACCGTCTATCCTGAGGACTCATCTTCCAGCACTGTATCGTACAGTGGTTAACTGTTTTTAGAATACTTTTCATGGACCAATTTTTTTTTCCTCTTCATTTATTTATTTTTTTTATTTGCAGAAGGAGTTGAAAAAAATTTTGAGGGCTTTTTTTTTTCTTTCACACACACACACACACACACCCATAAATGAATCATTCAAGTAAAACCAATTTAACTATAGAAATGTAGCAAAGTAAGGGGAAAGTAGCACAACAATCCAAGAGGCAAAGTTTGGGGTAAGAGGTAGGTGCAGTCCACATATAACATATGCATGAATCATTGGCCAGTTTGTTTTAGTAGAGTGACAGGTTCTTCCTAATCTGTCTTAATCTGAAAGCTGTCCACCGTGAGTGACCCTGCTGGTCTTTGTAGTACTGGTGGTATCACTTCCTGCGTCAGTGTAGCACGCTAGCACCACAGTGTGACAGACTGACAGGTGAGTGGTAGAGTAGTGACTTAAGTCTGAAAAATACTGACTTCATCATACATGTCCATTAAAAGCACAAATAGTACTTCTATTAAGAAATATCAAGGGTATTGGGTTTTCATACTGACAAGCAGTAAGAAACAGGAAGGTCGCTTCTGTTTTCTTACACAGCATTCTTTGTGATATATAAATTGGAGGGGGAAATTTTAGTAAGTATTCTCTTTTGTTTTAACTTGTTATTAAGTGCCCTCGAGTAGGTTCCGACCCATAGCGACCCTGTACAGGGTTTCCAAGGCTGTAAATCTTCATGGGAGCAGAAAGCCTCATCTTTTTGACCTTGAGGTTAGCAGCCCGATCGTAACCACTGCACTACCAGATGTATAAGAGCAAGTTGTAGAGTATCTTGAACTTGAAATCCATTTTGGTCTTTTCTTTCTTTTTAATGACCTTTTGTTTTCCACATGTGTTTTGTTTTCAATTCCATCCTATACCTCTGGTTTTCAGTGATTAGTGTTCAATGTGTCAAATCTGTCCTTAAGATGGTCTCTAAATTCAGGTAGGATATACTCAGGGTCATATTTCTGCTTTGGTGCATGAATTTTAAGTTTCTTTAGCTTCAACTTGATGCATATAAACAATTGGTGGTCTGTTTGGGAGTAGGCCCTTGGCTTCGTTCTAACTGCTAATATTGAGCATTGGTCAGTGTTATATTCTGTTGTACATTGGGTCCCTATGAGTCATAGCCTGCTCATCAGCACGTAGCAATAGTAACAGCTCCACACTCTTTGCTATACAATACATCAAATCACAGTTTTGACCTCCTCAAGAGACTCAAATTGTACTTCTTTTCAATTTTCTTTGAGTTTGGGCAATAAAAAGTCTCAATAGGCAAGATCAGTTTTGTAGAGTAGATGGAATAAGGTTTCCCAACAAAATTCTCGTAAGACAGCCTTTGCTATACTCAAAGAATCAACAGAGATGCTTTATCATGGTAGAAAAAATTCCTTGGTGTAAGTTTCCTGTTTTTTTTTTTTTTCTCAATAGTACAATTTTCAATATTCTAATTAGTCCCCTTGATTGTTTTGTGAACTTTGAGAAAATCTATCAAGATTACTCCTGGTAATCCTGAAAAAAGTTACTATAACCTTAGGAGCAGACCTCTTTGCCTTGCTCACCATAGAGATCTTCCCAGTGTTCCTTAAAATGCTTGATCATGTAAAAACTTGTTTCATGTGGGGCAGCAGTGTGACAAATGTGCTGCAAAGCTTCAGTGATTTGGGGAAATGCCTACTCCAGGACATCTGACAACAAGAATTTATCTGGGGTGGAAATGGAAATTCCCAGCATGAGGTCAAACCACAATGAGCCTATTCCAAGTCCTGGTTCCAAGTTGGTAAAAATTGTTTATATCTCATCTAATTTTTCATTACTTATACCCATTGCCAAACTTTCCATTATTAATAATAGAAATTCAATGCTTCCTAAGCAGTTATTCTCCCTTCTTGTTCCTGGTAACCATTTAATAGACTCTGATCTCTATATATTTGCTTATTCTAGATATTTAATTAAACTTGTATTCTTAATTAGTTAAATTCTGACAGAAACTCATGTTCTGGGTTTCTTGTTTGTCTTCAAAATAAAAAGATAGATAGCTAGATTCATATTAAGAATAACTTAACTTTGAATTTTTTTCCCAACAGGTTATATCAAGCAGTGAAAATTTTATATTCCTTTGGCATTTTTGTGACCTATTCAATTCAGTTCTATGTCCCAGCAGAGATCATTCTTCCTGTGGCCACATCCAAAGTTCATGCTAAATGGAAGCAAGTCTGTGAATTTGGTATAAGGTCCCTCTTGGTTATTATTACTTGTAAGTATCACTACATAGATATCTAACTAATAATAGAAATTGTAATTCTTATTGTTAGATTTCTTTAATGAAATTACTAAAATTATATTTTTAACATTTTAAAATAAATTTATTCACCTAGAGAGGTTACTTATTGATTTAATAATCTTTTATTCTACTAACTATATAAGAAAAAAGTGAGTTTCCACTTAAAACCAAATGACCACCACTTGTCTGTCAGTTTGTCGTACTGTAGTGGCTTTTGAGTTGCTGTGATTTTGAAAGCTATGCCACCGATATTTTGAAGAACCAGCAGGGTCACCCATGGTGGACAGGTTTCAGATGAGCTTTCAGACAAAGACAGACTAGGAAGAAAGAGTGATGAACTACTTCTGAATATTTAGTCACTGAAAACCTTACAAATAACCGAAAAACACTATCAGATATAGTGCCGGAAAATGAGCCCCTCAGGTTGGAAGGCACGCAAAATGCCACTGGGGAAGAGCTGTCTCCTCAAAGTAGAGTTGACTGTGATAATGTGAACGGAGTAAATCTCGTGGGAGAAAAGCCCACGGGACCTTCATTTGCAGATGGGGCATAGCTCAAAATGAAGAGAAACAGCTGTAAACATGCACTGAAAATCGGAACATGGAATGTACGAAGTATGAATCTTGGAAAATTGGAAGATGTCAAAAATGAAATGGAACGCATCAACATTGATATCTTAGGCATTAGTGAGCTGAAATGGACTGGTATTGGCCATTTTGAATCTGACAACCACATGGTTTACTATGCCGGGAATGACAAACAGAAGAGGAATGGTGTTGCTTTCATCATCAAAAAGAATGTATCCAGATCAGTCATGAGGTACAAACCTGTCTGTGATAGGATAATATCCATGCTCCTACAGGGAAGCCCAGTTAATACCACTATTATTCAAATTTATGCACCAACCACTAAAGCCAGTTAGAATGAAATAGAAGAATTCTACGAACTTCTTCAATCTGAAATTGATCAAACATGCATTCAAGATATATTGATCATTACTGGTGATTAGAATGCAAATGTTGGGAGCAAAGAGGAAGGATCAGTAGTTGGAAAATATGACCTTGGTGATAGAAATGATGCTGGAGAATGCATGATAGAATTCTGCAAAACCAATGATTTGTTAATTTCTAATACCTTCTTTAGACAGCATAAGAGATGATTATACACATAGACCTCACCAGATGGAATGCATAGATACCAAATTGACTAAATCTGCAGAAAGAGACGATGAAAAAGCTGCATATCATCAGTGAAAACAAGGTCAGGGACAGACTATGGAACAGACCATCAATTACTCATATGCAAATTCAAACTGAAGCTGGAGAAAATGAAAACAAGACCACAAGATCCAAAATATGACCTTGAATATATCCCACCTGAATTTAGAGATCATCTAAAGAACAGATTTGATACATTAAACACTAAAGACCGAAGACCAGAAAAGTTGTAGGATGACATCAAGAATATCATACATGAAAGCAAAAAGTCATTGAGAAGAAAAGAAAGAAGGAAAAGGTAAAAATGGATGTCAGAAGAGACACTGAAACTTGCTCTCCAGCATAGAGATGCTAAAGCAAATGGAAGAAATGAGGAGGTTCAAGAGCATAACAGAAAATTTTAAACATCAGCTCGAGAAGATAAAGCTAAATATTACAATAAAATGTGCAAAGATGTGGAATCAGAATATCAAAAAGGAAGCACACGCTCAGCATTTCTCAAGCTGGGGAACTGAAGAAAAAATTTAAGCCTCAGTTTTCATTGTTGAAAGATTCTCTGGGCTAATTATTGAATGATGGAGAATGAATCAAGAGAAGATGGAAGGAATACACAGAGTCACTGTAACAAAAGGAAATGGTTAATGTTCAACCATTTCAAGAGGTAGCATATGATCCAGAGCCAATGATACTTAGGGAGGAAGTCCAAAGTGCATTGAAGGAATTGGCAAAGAACAACGCACCAGTGATGGAATCAAAATTGAAATCTTTCAAGAAAGTGAGGCAGCAAAGGAGGCACTCACTTATCTCTGCCAGGAAATTTTTGGAAGACAACTATCTGGCTGACTGATTGGAAGAGATTCGTATTTGTGACCATTCCAAAGAAAGGTGACCCAACAGAAAGTGGAAATCATTGGACAATCTCTTTGATATCTCATGTGAGTAAAGTTTTGCTGAAGGTAATACAGAAACGGCTATAATCATACATTGACAGAGAACTTCCAGAGGTTCAAGCAGGATTCAGAAGAGGCCATGGAACAAGGGATATCATTGCTGATGTCCGATGGATCTTGGCTGAAAACAGAGAGTATCAGAAAGTTGTTTACCTCTGCTTTATTGACTACGCAAAGGCTTTCGATTGTGTGGATCATGACAAACTATGGACAACATTACGAAGTATGAGTATTACAGAACACTTAATTGTGCTCATGAGGAATCTGTACATGGACCAAGAGGCAGTTGTTCGAACAGAACATGGGAACATTGAATGTTTTAAAATTAAGAAAGGTGTGCAACAAGGTTGTATTCTTTTACCATACTTATTCAACCTGTATGCTGAACAAATCATCCAAGACGCTGGGTTCTATGTAGAAAAACGTGGCATCAAGATTGGAAGAAAACTCATTAACAACCTTCAAAATGCAGATGATACAACCTTGCTTGCTGAAAGTGAAGAGGACTTAAAACATTTACTGATGAAGATCAAAGAGCACAGTCTTCCGTATGGATTACATCTCAATGTCAAGAAAACAAAAATCCTCACCACTGGACCAGTAAACAACATTCTTATCAACAGAGAAAAGATTGAAGTTGTCAAGGACTTCATTCTTCTTGGATCAACTATCAACACTCACGGAAGCAGCAGTCAAGAGATCAAACGACGTATTGCATTAAGCAAATCTGCTGCACAAGACCTTTTTAAAGCGTTGAAGAGCAAAGATGTCA
The DNA here is from genome assembly GCF_000296735.1 of Chrysochloris asiatica. Lineage (NCBI taxonomy): Eukaryota > Metazoa > Chordata > Mammalia > Afrosoricida > Chrysochloridae > Chrysochloris > Chrysochloris asiatica. Next base: position 1,296,525 of record NW_006408681.1, read on the forward strand.
GCTTGAGGACTAAGGTGTGCCTGACCCAAGCCATGATATTTTCAATAACCTCATATGCATGTGAAAGCTGGAGAGTGACTAAAGAAGACCATAGAAGAATTTATGCTTTTGAGTTATGGTGTTGGAGGAGAATATTGAAAGTGCCATGGGCTGCCAAAAGAACCATTAGATCCATTTTGGAAGAAGTGCAGCCAGAGTGCTCCTTAGAGGCCAAGATGGCCAGACTTCATCTCTCATACTTTGGACATATTGTCAGGAGGGAGCAGTTTCTGGAGAAGGATATCATATTTGGTAAGGTGGAGGGTCCGAGAAAAAGAGGAAGGCTCCCAGCAAGATGGATTGGCCAAGTGGCAGCATCGATGTAGTAACAGTAGTGAGGTTGGCCCAGGATCGGCAGTGTTATATTCTGCTGTTCATAAGGTCACTATGTGTTGGTAGTGACTCGATGATACCTCACAACAACATATGAGAAAACCATAAGCCAGATCCCAGCACGCTGAAAAAAAAATCAAATTATTATTTTGAAAATTATATTGTTGTTGTTAAGTGCCATTGAGTTGGTTCCTACTCACAGCAACCCTGTATTAGGTTTCTGAGGCTTTAATTATTCATGGGAGCAGAAAGTCTCATCTTTCTCCGGCACAGTGACTGGTGATCTCTAACTGCAGACCTTGTAGTTTGAAGTCTAGTGCTTATCGTATGGAGCCATCACAGTCCAGTAGGAGAAATATTAGGCTTTCTGCTCCAGTAAAGATTTAAATTCTCAGAAACCCTATACAGGGTCTCTATGAATTGGAACAGACTTGATGGCACTTAACAGCAATAACATTCATAATTGGCTTCCTGCACGTGTCAAAGGGCAACCAATTTTCAGTAATTCTATAATGAATTTAGAGTCCTATTGTGGCACTGTAGAATAAACACTGGACTACTGACCACAAGGTCTACAATTGAAATCCACCAGCTGCTCTTTGAGAATCCTATACCACAAGGTTTTTATGAGTCGGAACCGACTTGATGATACTTAATAAAAATAATGACTATATTTGCACTGAATAAACTATCATTTTTGAATATATTTGTGTTTTTATATGTTGCATTGGCTTAAAGGATATATGAGGGGCTTCAAAAGCTCATGGCAAAATGGAATTACAAGATAATGAAATTTTTTCAGGAACTTTTTGAAGGTCCCCACATACTTGTCTTTCTTGTATACTAATACATTACCAAGTAATATTTGTCAAGCCTTAAAACAAAACCAAAAAATCCTAGAAACTATCTGTTGATTTTAGAACATCTCAAAGGATGGGTTTATTTAATTTTAATTTTACTTTGTGATTTAAAAGTGTTCAATAAATGAATTTTCCTTTTCTGAGATCTATAGTGCTTTTCCACATTGTTTCCTAACAAGTCATTTGATTTAATGGTGACTCCTTGGACTATTTAAAAAACTAAGATAAAATGTATTCCAAATAAAAATGCTCTCCAGTGAGGAAGGTTCTAGTCATGTTTGTTTGGCCTCCCTTTTATATTAGAGGGGTAGTAATGTGCCATTGCGTTGTTTCTGACTCATAGCAACCCTGTATAGGGTTTCCAAGGCTGTAAATCTTTACAGGAGCAGAAAGCTTCATCTTTGTTCTGAGGAACTGCTTCAGTTTTGAACTGCTGATTAGCAGCCCAGCTTGTAGCCACTATACTACTAGAGCTCTTTTCCCTTTCATACTGTCACCTACTATGTCCTGGTGTGGCACTGTAGGATCAGTGTCACACGAGGACATAGTGAACCACAAGGACTGTGAACTACAAGGTCGTTGGTTCAAACTGACCAGCTGCTCCTCACGGTCACTAGGAGTCAGAACTGAATCGACGACACTTCATAACAAACAGCTATAAGTAGATGCAACACATCTCTACAAAATAGATGTAAGTCCTTTAGAATTTTATTAAATATGTACTTACTTGTGTGTAAGAATTATGCTTTATTAATAGAGAATTTTAAAGGGATGTAACAAGAATCTTTTATCATGTGAAAATGAAAGAATTTGCTTTTATATAAAGTATTTCAAGTTTTAATTTCAATTTCCTCATAAATTCAATTTTTTTTTGTAAAGCACTTACTTCAGTCCTATTAGTCTGAGGTTAGGTTTATAATTTCATAGTAATTGGTAGAGTTTAGCTTTCAGAGTAATTTGATATAAAATAATTTTTAGAACAAAATAATTTAACAAGACTGATGTCACAAGATTTATATTTTTATATTTATATAATATTGATGATTTATACTTATATAATGATGCCAAAACCTACAGGAAAAAAAACTAAAACTAATAACCTCTCTCAATAAATAATGATGTAAAAATGCTGAAGGTTAGCATATTAGCATAGAGAATCCAACAGCATAATAAAAGAATAATGTGTTGTTTATAAATGGAGTTGTAAACAGTAGCAAAGAAGGTTCATTATTAAGTAATCCATTAAGATAATGTATTATATAAGTAGATTTCAAGGATAGAACTCACAAGATAGTCTTCAGAAGTACTGAAAAGCATTTGAAAAAATTCACAGTCCATTCTTTATTTTTAAAACATTGAATGAAATAGGATTATATGGATCATTTGTTGATGTGTGGATATATGTGTGCATGCACACTTCAGCCTAAAAGCCAATGTCAATTGTTGTGGGAAGCCTGGGCTGTATTCCCAATGAAGTCAGGAAGAGGACAAGTAGGTTCCCTAGCACTATTGCTGTGCTGTCCCATGATCACTTGTGGCCTGGAGTATTGTAATCCATAAAGTTTTCATTGCTTGATTTTCAGAAGTAGAACTCTCCAGGTCTTTTTTCCTAGGTGCATCTAAATTACCACTAACTGTTGTCACATGTTCAGAGTGAGCTGTACGGCAGTGTAATGCATGGACATCGGATGCACGCCAGCTAAAACCTCTTTGCAGAGCATTTCACAGCCAATAGTGAAAAGTTGTTTAAATAGGAAGCTCTATTGACAAGGCAGGGTCCAGGAAAGGTCACTTAGTATTTTTTTCATTTTTTTTTTTTAGTTCAGCCCAAAATACGGCAAAATTTCCCATAAGCAATCGTTTATCAGTGCAGACTTGCATTTATTACTTTGTATTGAAAAGATTTGCATTTATTTCGGTTTAGTACCAAATATTTAAATGAGAAAAGTATGTATTTTCATTTTCCAGGTGCTGTAGCAATTCTGATTCCTCGTTTAGACATTGTGATTTCCTTCGTTGGAGCTGTGAGCAGCAGCACGTTGGCTCTGATCCTACCACCGTTGGTTGAAATTCTTACATTTTCAAAGGAACACTACGATATATGGATGATCCTCAAAAATATTTCTATAGCATTCATTGGAGTTGTTGGTTTCCTATTAGGCACATATGTAACTGTTGAAGAAATTGTTTATCCTGCTCCCAAAGTCATAACTGATACTTCACAAAGTCTCTCTATAAATTTGAATACAACATGTTTGACACCTGGTTTGAAATAGTGAAAGCAAAATAATTTTTGACTTAATTCTGAAAGTGATTAAAATAAGAACTAGAATACATTGTCATGTACTGAAAAATAGAACCAAACTCTGTTCTCTTTTGGTACAATATTAAATTTTTGACAGTAAATTGTAGTTCTTTGCTAGTAGTGGCAAACTATGGCAGATCCTTTAAGTATTAGCAATAATTTCATGAAGTTTAATTTTGAAAACTGAAAAAGCTATAATTTAAAAAGTAAAATGTAAAAAAATAATAATAAATAGAAAAGCTTCTGTTATTTTTCTCAACCCTAAATGCTTCAACCACATTTTCTCTCTTCTACCCTAGTGCTACTCTTCTGCGCCCCAGTTAAGAGAACAGGATTTTAACAAGAAGAGAATTAAATGACATAGATAACAGAAGTCTAGACCATCCCAGTATATATCAAAGTAAACTTTGTGTATAATTTTAGCATATCTTGGTTATTTTTTATTAGCCAGATTATTATGATTAGTCACTGGACGTATAGAAAATTCCGGTTAACCAGAATATAAGCATCAGAAAATTTAAAAACCAGAATTATTTTTATACTATTATATAGTAGTAATTAATCTTCATAATGATACTCAAGAGGTACCAAGCAAAATTCTAACTTAGTCTTTCAATCAACTTTGAAAAGGACTTGCTAGATTGGTTATCCAATACAACTGAGGATATAGAGGTCCAGAAAGGTGAAGCAACTCAAGGACACACAGCTCTGATATCTGGAGAACCTAATCTCTTCATGCCCATTCCAGGGTTTTTATTTTTCGTATCACATCTCAAAAGATAAATTGTATTAAGTTTACTTGTAGTACCGAGTCTATTAATTATATTTTAAATCTTTGAAAGTAGGAATTCTTAGAAGCCTGCACTATGGTCATTTAAACATCGATAAGGGAAAGAAGCAATGTTTTTTGAAACAGCATAGAGATGTTTGCCATTTACTGGTGGAATGTGCCTAGATAGCTTTCCTTATTGTCTCTTTCCTTTTCTGGATTTTGTAGGCACCATCTTTTTTACTTGTTAGAAAATAGGTTAACTGATAGAATATAGATTTTGGAGTTCTTAAGTCTGAGGACTATTTCCAGCCCAGTGACTTTCCTTCTCATATTGATTTGATAGGTAGGATAAAAGAACCTTAAAGGGATTCATGCTTGGGAAAAATTGGGACAATAATAACCATCTACTAAATGCCAAGACACTCCAGTATTCCTCCAGAGAAAATTCTTAATTTAAAACATTTTGAACTGTTTAATCAGGCTTGTGAGACTAATATAATATTGAACTTCATGATGTCATTAAGATCATTGTAGTATATATATTCTATATTTTTATATGTTTTGTAAATGGTGATTTAGCTCAAGTATTTTTTGCTTCCATCATTAACTGAGCATAGAGTACAGTCCTAAATATTTATAAAGTTTATTTTGGTATATTTTTAAAAACATTTGCGTCTTAGGTGTCACAAACAATAGTTGTGATACTTTTATGTTAATCCGTTAATGTTGAACCTTTAGTCATATTAAGAGGATGTGGAAGGAGTTGTAGAAAAAAATGACCGTTATTTAAATTAATGCTATATGATCTTGAATTTAAGAATAAATTAGGTATTTAAAAAATTTTGTAATCTTATAAAATGTCTTGAAAACCACTATTAAGTAGAAAGTATTAGACTTGTTATTTGTCTGCAGATAATATTTCTGGTTCATATGTGCTATTTCATTTTTTAATCAACTTGAAGTTTATGTTCATTATGGAATACATCAATGCAATGAAATTTTGAATAGTTGATCATGGCAATAAATTAGTTTTTAATTCAACATAAACAAATGTTGAATATATTATCAGGTTGTTATTGTTAAGTGCCATCCGACTCATAAGCGACCCTTTATAGGGTTTCCAAGCAACAGCTGATGAGTTTCAATTGCCAACCTTGTGGTTCCCAGTCCAGGGCTGATCCTATAATGCCACACCTTATATAATAAATGTCTACTGAATTGACATCCAGTATTAATTCACTAAATCATTCAGTACTTTAAATACAGGAGAAAAGTTGAAATACAGAAAGGAAGAGGAACTAAAAGGAAGAAAATAGTTTCAGTTCTTAACAAGAAACACTAACTGAAAAGTATAAAGACACTCTTACTTAAAGATGTTTGTAATATATGCACATTTTACTTGCAGAGTTAGTGGGAATAATTTTTTTCTTCAAAAATTTAGTTTTAATAAATCATGAAAATTTTAAACTACTTTTAAGGAAGGTATTTTCATTAAACTAGTAATGGTTTAATTTTGAGGCCTGGAAAAATAAAAGTGGCTGTATGTGCCAAATTTATATCTGATATCTTTGGTATGTCCCATTATGACTAAAATGACTTCAGCATTTCAGCTACTATCACACTACAAACGTTCTTCTGGGAAAGTGGTTCAGGTGTCTAAGGGGAAAGAGGCAGCCCACTGCTATCTAGTCGAGCCTGACTCTTGGCTGCCCAGCAGGACAGTAGAACTGCCCCTTTGGTTTCCCGGGAGCAGAAAACAGAGGTTGGTGAATTCAAACTGCTCTTAGCAGTTAGTAGATAACCCACGGCGCCACCAGAACACCTTGAGGGTAACGGGGGAGAATGTAAAGTTTCATTTCCCTCTGATTGTTGTTGTTAGGTGCTATTGAGTCGGTTCTGACTCATAGTGACCCTGTAGAGGGTTTCCAAGGAGCGGCTGTTGAGTTTGAACTGCCGACCCATGGTTCATAGTCCAGTGCTGATCTTACAGCATCAGTTTCCAAAAAGGGTTCACCAGTATAGAGTCGATTTGTTCAAATCCTGATTCTCAAACATTTTTTTACGAGAGGATCTTTTCCCCACATTGCCAGTTTTCTTCAAAACTTTTTTTTTTTTAAATGAGAGCTACATTTTTTTCTTAGTTAAAGATCAATTTTGGGTTGTGTTACCAAATAAAAATGTATACTATATATTAGCAAATGCCTCATTATGTTTCAATTTTGTCCTCACAGTGCACTTAACTTTGGCACAAGTGTTTTATGACAATGTGCATATTGTGAATTTCCTAACAGGATGTAATTTCACTCAGTACTTTCATAACAGTTGCATAAAACCTCTCTAACTGCAAAACACTAAAATACTAATTGAAATATTTGTTAATGTTCTACATTAGAGCCATTCTAGCTGTTGCAAAGCACAGGTCTTGTTACAACTTCCAGTGATTATTCTCCATCACAGATCCCAGCACAGCATCTGAATACTCTGTAGTGCATTTGATTGCTGATCATAATCTTAGTTTTCTTTTTCTTCATTTAAAGGGGAGATGACACATGATAAAGCTGATGGAAGTAATAAAATCACATCTGTCTAATAACTTAATGAATGTTTTCTGTAATGAATGTTATCTGTTAAGGAATAAAGTAATGGGGTAACAGTATGGACCATTGATAATGTAATGAAGAGTTCTATTTTTATCTCTTGGGCTTTATTAACTAGCTTCTTAATAACATTTTACAAACGTTGATCTAAAATGCAGAAGACACTTCCTAACATGAAATAGTTGGTTGTGATAGTTAAAACTTTAGCAATAGTATTGTTGCTCTTGTTTATAGCATTAGAACTCACTTGGCTGAAAAGCTTTATGAAAATGGTTGGTTTTGATCTTGAAGATAAAACATGCTTAAGAAAGGTCTATTATAAAGTTCTGTTGAGTTGGTTTGACTCCTAGCGACCCTGTATTGGGTTTCTAAGAGTATTATTATTTTTTTTTAATCTTTGCAGAAGCAGAAAGTCCCGTCTTTCTCTTGCATAGTAGCTGGTGGGCTCTAACTGCCAACCTTGTGGTTCATACTCCTGTGCTTATCTTATGGAGTCACTGTGCACCCAAGAAATGGCTAGAAATACTATTTATTGCACTATGATAATGACAGACAAGCCTTCTTAATCTTAAGTTTTCATGTCATAATTATTTAGTTGCTCCCCCATCTCCAATATACACTATTTTATATGAGCCTCCATACTTATGTATTATTTAAATTGAGTTCAGGATAATGATGTGCTGAAAAAGATTATTTCCAAAATTATTCCATTAGATGTCCTTAATAACAAGTAGGATAATACATAATTATAACTTGAGTAAATGAAGCTGGGAGCTGTATGTTTTTTTGAAGTGATTTCATTAGTTTTAGTGGAAACTAAATATCATTGCACTTAAGATCTTTTTATTTTAAATATGTTTTTCTTTATAACTATAAATACTATCTTTTAAAGTACTGTAATGGATTCTGTATTTTCAGTAAAAATAATTATTTACTTTCTAATATCTTTTAAATAAATTATCCTTTGTAAGGCTAATGGAAATGACAAATGTCATAAGCCAAAATGGCACTAGTGTAATAGTCTCTTTATAAGTAGCATTTTAATTGGTCTTTATATTCTGTCATGTTATCGTCAGCCTTTGAAGTTTATATGCACCTCAAAATAAATTTAAAAGCAAAAGTTGATTTTAAATAAAAATGACACACTCAAAGCCTTGACTTAAATTTCCTGAAGAATGAATGCAGTCTACAGATGCTTCTCCCATGATTTAATTTACCACTTTCTTAAGTCAGCATTATATATATATATCTGTCATACATTTTGCTTGAATTATATATATTGAAATACTACTTATGGACACGTATGCCAGTCCCATATCAAAGACCATGAAAATACTGATATCTTTATGCAAGTCATCCTGCTCTTGTGAATTTAGCAGAAGGGCATACCAGGATCCTGTCACTTGCCTTTCATAGACAAAGCTGCTATCCCTGGAGGTACATCTATAGCATTATGTTTCAATAGTGAAAAGTTGGAAGCAACCAAAGGGTTAGCAAGAAGCGAGTCATAAATTATCTAAATCTAGAGTATACTGAGGATTATCCTAATTAATGTTATTCTGAATACTATGATAATTTGGGAAAGAAAAGCACACAGTTTTTTAAATTACAGCTCTAAAAATTTGTATTTGAATCCAGATGGTGATATGCAGAAATTGAAACCATACTGTTAGGACAAAGAGCTGGGTTTTCTATTTCAAATGTTTGAAGCAGGGCTGTACAAAGAATAAAGGAAAATTGATGAACAGAGACGCTGTGTGGTGCAAACAAGTTAACAAGCTCAGCTGCTCACTGAAAGGTTGGAGGTTTGAATTGACCCAGAGGCGCCTCTCAACAGTGACATGCTTTTGGGGACACACGGGGGTGTGCGGAGTGACACCGACACCATTGGGGTGACTCCAAAATGGCCCCAAGGGACCTGGCAGTGGGGGCAGTAGTGTCACCCATCCCAGTCACTCTTGGCCCTCACCCACTAGTCAGGATTCAGTGACAGGTCGCCTTGGCCAATGGGAGAAGAGAGAAGCTGTGGGAACCCAGGGGAGTGGTGACAGCCTGAGTTACCACACTGAGTGACACTAGCCTCTGAAGGAAGGCCTGGTCATTTTCAAAAAACGTGTCATTGAAAACCACATGAGATCTCAAGCAAACAGACTTTTGTTGAAGGTCTTGAGAAAGGAATAAGATATTCATAAAGACACATTAATGCTGCATGCTCATAGTAAACAACAGAACACAAAGCTGAGTGCCTATGGGCAGGAGGCTGGCTTGCAAAATGTGCCCTTTGGGCCTTTATGTTGTTAAGTGCTGTTGAGTCCATTGCGATTCATAGCCATCCTATATAGGGTTTCTGAGTTCAACCCTGTGGTCCAGTGCTTATCCTACAGCACCATGTGCTAAAGGAACTTTGTAACCTTGCCCAAGCAGAGAAGAGGCCAAGGGTACACATGGCTGAGAGGCCTTCGACAAGAATTAAGTATGCTGCAGTATGGCAGAGAAGACGTGTTCTAAATGGAGAACTGCTGCCTCCTGAGTTGTTTCTGCTTCTGAATTGAGCCTTGTTCACTCCGTTAATAAACCCCATTATTGTGAGTGCTGTCTATGAGTTCTGTGTGGCCACAGCAAGGAATTATGGAACCCAGCAGAAAAGGTAAAGAAGGTTGTAGGGTGACCTCTGCTTCATAGGAATTGTCCTTGGATTGATTTTGAGTTTGCTTCTCCTAACCCTTTTTTTTTCCTTCCCCTTTTTGAAGCTAGAGGAAGTCAGGCTTGGCCTCCATGGCTACTTTTGCAGTGTCCAAAGTACTAGAGATAAAGTTTCACCATCTGTGGAACAGTCTGACTGTCCCTTTTCCAAAATGAATTGTTCTTTTGGCAGCCATGGTATATTCACTGTTCTTTGCCAACACCATAATTCAGATGCATCGATTGTCTAGTCTTAGTCATTTTCCAACATTCACATATATATGAAGCAATTGAAAATACCATGGTTTGGGTCAGGCACACCTTATTCCTTAAAGTGACATCTTGGCTACTTGAAAGAGGTCTTTTACAGCAGATTAGCCTAATATAATAGATCATTTGATGTCTTGACTGCTGTGTCCATGAGTTGATTGTGTATGCAAGTAAAATAAATCCTGCACTATCACAACTGTTAAGTTTGAGCCTGTTACTGCCACTGTGTCAGTCTATCTTGGGGGTCTTCTTTTCACTATTCACTTTTCCAAGCATGATATTCTCCAGGGACTGGTCTCTTCTAATGTCCAAACTATGAGAGATGGAGTCTTTCCATCCTTGTTTCTAAGGAGCTGTCTGTCTGTACTTCTTCCAATACAGATTTGTTTGTTCTCATAGTCCATAGTACTAGTCAATATTCTTTCCAGTACTATCATTCAAACGCATTGATTCTTCTAGGTTCTTCCTTATTCAGTGTCTGACTTTCACATGCATATGAGGCCATTGAAAATACCATAGCTTACATTGGGCACCCTTTAGCACTCAAACTACATCTTTGTACTTTGTACTACAAAAAAAAAGAGCTTTTTTGCATCAGATTTGCTTGATGCAATACCTTTTAATGCTGCTTCCATGAGTGTTGATTGTGGTTCCAAACAAATTGAAGTCTTTGACAACTTCAGTCTTTTTCTGTCATAATGTTTATTGGTCTAAGGAGAATTTTCATTTTCGTTACATTGAGGTGCAATTACTGATCTTAATGAGCAGTTGCTTCAAGTCCTCTTTGCATTCAACCAGCCAGGCTGTGTCATCGGCATATTGAAGGTTGTTGAATCTTCCAAACCTGATGCTATGTCTTCAGATAATCCAGTTTCTCAGATCATTTGCGCAGCATACAGATTGTTAAGTGCCATTGAGTTGGTTCCAACTCAGAGCAACCCTGCATAGGGTTTCTGAGGAATGACTGGTGAGTTTGAACTGCTGAACTTGTGGTTCAAGCTAACCTTGTGGTTCGGTGCTTATCCTACAATGACACACCAGGACTCCACAGATTGATTAAGTATGGCGAAATGATACAACCCTACTGCACATCTCTCCTGATATATAAGAAGAATAAGGGGTACCTTTATTCTTCTATTCAAACTACTGCCTCTTGATCTTTGTTCAGGTTCCTCATGAGCACAATTAAGTATTCTGGAATTCCCAATCTTCGCTGAAAGCAGAGAATGTCAGAAAGATGTTTACTTGTGTTTTTATTAACTACAAAGGCATTCACTGTGTGGCTCATAACCAATTATGGAAAATATTGGGAAGAATGATAATTCTTCAGGGTTGTATCCTTTCATCATACTTAATCTATATGCTGAGCAAATAGGAGAAGCTGGCCTATATGAAGATGAATGTAGCATCAGGATTGAAGGAAGACATTAACAACCTGTGATACGTAGATGACACAACCTTGTTTGCTAAAAAGGCAGAAAACTTGAAGCATTTGCTAATGAAGATCAAAGGATAAATGTAATGGATTACACCTTAACAAAAACCCTCACAACTGGACCAACAAATAACATCATGATTGAAATTGTCAAGGGTTTCATTTTACTTGGATCCACATCAATGTTTATGAAAGCAACAGTCAAAGAATGTATTGCACTAAACAAATCTGCAGCAAAAGACCTCGTAGTGTTCAAGAGCAAAGATGTCACTTTGAAGACTAAGGTGTGCCTTACTGAAGCCATGGTATTTTCAATGGCCTCATATGCATTTGAAAGGTGGGCAAAGAAAAAGGAAGACCTGTAAAGAAGTGATGTATTTGAACTATGGTTTTGACATAGAATATTGAAAGTACCATGGACTGCCAGAGAATAAGTAAATCTGTCTTGTAGTGTAAGCCAGAATGCGCCTTAGAAGTGAGGATGGCAAACTGTCTCTTTCTCATACTTTGGACATGTCAGAGAGACCAGTCCCTGAAATGGAAACTCATGAGTGGTAAAGCGGAGGATCAGTTGAAAAGAGGAAGACTGCCGATGAGATGCCTTGACACAGTGGCAGCAGCAATCAGCTTAAACTTACCAATTGTGAGGCTGGCACAGGACTGGGCTGTGTTTTATTCTATTGTTCACAGGGTCACTGAGTCGAAGCCTAATCAATGACACCTAGCAACATTCACAATACCATAGAGACACATTCATACTATGCTGATCTTAGTATCTTGGTAAGGAAGTAGTTTGAGAAGTTAGCAGCAATGTTCTCATACAGAGTGTGGTCCACACATATTCACGTTCATCGTGGTGGTCAGCAATAGAGTGGGAATCAGGAACAATCAGAACAAGATTTCTTCTCTCACATTTTCCACTCTCTACCCACTCCCATCATTCTCTTAATATTAAGAGACAGTTGCCTCACGCTTTAGACTGAAATGGATGAGATGCAGATCTAATTAGCACTCTGATCTGACCATCTGAACAAACAGCCTCAACCTGGCAGCGCATAAAGAGACAATGATTGAGTAGTAATCTCTATTATAAAAGGGCGGAGGGAATCCAGCCTGTTCAGCCTCACTTTGATGAAAAGAGAAGCAAAACATTGGCAATGAAGAGGAATAAAGAATGAGTTTAATGTGTTTTTCTTTCTGAAATTTGCACGTACGTTTTCTCTTTAAACCTTGTCAGAATGATGCATCAAACCAGAATTACAGGAACCTAAGAAAATTTAAAACACTCTGAGCACAGCAAGGTCTCAATAAACATATGATGAACTGAGGAACAGAAGTAAAGAATAATATTGCAGTACTGGCAGCTTCGGAATATAGTGCTCTAGCGTTTTCTTTACTAAAAGTAATGTCAGTGATTGGATTTACTATCTTGATTCTCCAAATTTAATGAAGAAATACTTTCCTGGAATTGAAAAAGAGCTAAATATGTAATCATGGTATGGCTGTAAGTAAATAGCCCGCACACATTTCATGTTTTCAGGTAAACAGTATCGCTTAATACCATATTAAAATGTCTCTGGGAATTACAATAAAAAATGAAAGCCACCCAAGCTTTTTTATAGAGTGCTTTGTTGTGAGTTGATTCCTAATCATGGTGACCCAAGTTGAGGAGTCCACTTGCACTCAGAGGGTTTTCTAGGCTGTATTTTTACAGGATTAGATTGCCAGGTCTTTTCCCTCCAAGCAGCTGCTTGGTAGATTTGAACCATCAACATTTCATTTAACAACTGAGCACTTAACCATTGCACCACCAGGCTTACAGTAGAGCTCAGACTACTTTAAACCATAGTTTACTGACTTCCTTCATGCTCAGTTTTCTGTAAGATTAAGACTGGACTTCAAGGTCAGTTTGAATCACAAGTTCAGAGGTTCAAACTCATCAGCTGCTCCTCAGAAACCCTATACAGGGTTGCTATGAGTCGGAACCAACTTGATGGCACTTAACAAAAGCAACCACATTGCTTTATTTAATTACCTGCTCACAGCTTTAACAGCAATGCTGTTGAAAGATTGGTGATAATTCTATATTCACATCAGTCAATGATGTGTCCTTATTTCTGGGAGCTTCCAGCTTCCACCTGTGGTTTCCAAACCGAGTAGCTGCATTAACTCAAACAGTCTTTCTATGTGAAGGTCACTATGAGGTGGAATGGACTCGCAGTCACAGAAAGAAAAGGTACAGTTCAGGCTCACTCCACCACCTCCCCACAGAACCCTGAGGAAGCCTGAGTATAGTATCAAATACCATGGCTGTGTATCATTAGTGGCTACCTTGTCTCTATCATTAGTGATTAATCTATTCAGCTATCTTGTCTCTGTAGGCACACTGCAGGTGCTGTATGATATGCACCCAGATTGTTGAACACATCAGCAGTTCAAATTCACCAGCTGTCCGTGAGAGAAAGTTGAGGCTTTCTACTCCTGTATAGGGTTTCCAAGGCTGTAAATCCCATAAAGATTTACAACCTTGGGAAACCTATACAGGGTCTGTATGAATTGAACCAACTCAATGGTACCTGGCAAAAGCAACAACCTTGTCACTATTTTTAAGTGCTGTTCTGACTTATAGAGACTCTGTATGGGGTTTCTAAGGAGTGGCTGGTGAGTCTGAACCACCAAACATGCAGTAACCAGCTTAGTGTGTATTCTACAGTGCCCCATCACATCACTGCTAGATGTTATTAATGCAGAAAATGAAATAATCTAAGATTTAATTCCATCATTTCTGACAGTCACGTTGCCAGTGGTAGCTGAGAGTTGCCACCCAAGTGGCATTAACAAAAGCTCCAGTGTCTTAGACAGCAAAGCCCAGCAAGTGCACCTTGTCTTCTGTGAAATGGGGGTGGGGGTGGGGGAAATAGTAGTGTAAAATAAAAATTCAAATTGTTTAAAATTCATAACCATGACTCGTCTGGCAGATTGTCGTACTGTAGTAACTTACGTGTTGCTGTGATGCTGAAAGCTATGCCCCTGGTATTTTAAATACCAGCAGGGTCATTCCTGGTGGAGAGGTTTCAGCTGAGCTTCCAGACTAAGGCAGGCTAGAAAGAAGGAGAGGGAGACTACTTCTGAATGTTTAACTACTGAAAAACCTTATAAATAGCAGTGGAACACTGTCAGCATCAGAATACTGAATATTGAAACATGATGACGAGCACCAGAATGCTATCAGATATAGTGCTGGAAGATGAGTCCTCAGGTTGGAAGGCACTCAAAATGTGACTGGGGAAGAGTTGCATCCTCAAAGTAGATAACCATGATGACTCGGATGGAGTAAAGCTTTCAGGACCTACATTTGCTGATGGGGAACAACTCAAAATAAGGAGAAATAGCTGCAAACATCCATTAATAATAGAAGCATGGAACGCATAAAGTATTAATCTAGGAAAATTGAAAGTTGTGAAAAATGAAATGGAACACATAAAGACTGATATCCTAGGCATTAGTGAGCTGAAATGGACTGATATTGGCCATTTTGAACCTGACAATTACATGGTTTACTATGACAGGAGTGACATATTGACAAGAAATGCTGTCACAATCATTCTCAAAAGGAACATTTCAAGATCTATATTGAAGTCTAATGCTGTCAGTGATAGGATACTTATGGGATTGTATGAGCACCAAACCCATTTATATCAAGTTGATTCTGACTCATACTGATCCCGTAAGTTCAGAGTAGAACTGTCCCAGGGAGTTTCCAAGCCTGTAAATTTTTATTGAAGCCAACTTCTATTTCTTTCTCCCGTGGAAAGACTGCTGGACTCGAACCATGGATCATGTGACATCGATTAGCAGCTGAACACTTCATTGTCTGTGCTACCCCAGGCCCCTTGATTGCATGAGTACCCATTCTTCTTCTCCCCCCCCCCTTTTTTTTTTGGCGTGTGGTTTTCTAATCATTCACGTGAGAAATTCTGATTAATTAAAATGTGTGCTTAGTAATGAATCTGTGCTATGATGACAGCCATGTTGTTTTTGTTTTTTATAAATAGAGTTAAGAATTACACAGAAAACGCAAGACTTATTAAGGTAATGGGATTGTAAGTGGTTTCTTACTGATTTCACTTATGGCTAGTTTAGAGCAATAAAGTTGAACTACAAAATATCTTTATTAGGGTGTTTTATGAAACTAATATTTTTACTTTCAGACAAAAAAAAAAAAAGTATTCTATGTCTCTAGTTGTTTAGAAATGGTTTGCAGCAGTTTCTGTCAGTTAGTAGCAGCTAGTTTGATTGATAAAAATGAAAAAAATAGCAAGCAATCTTATTATTTGCAAAGGATGGGTGTGGCAACACTTAGACCTAGAATTGAGACAAAGGACATGAGGTGATCTCTCCTGAGGCAGCTTGTAAACTTTGAACATCAGGTGCAAGCTGAGAAACCTCACATTTCAATCTCTCTGGTATAAGGAGAAGGGACCCTGGCGGTATAGTGGGTTAAGCATTGTTTTGCTTACTGCAAGGTCAGCAGTGTAAACCCACTAGCTGCTCCAGGGAAACAAGATGAGGCTGGCTGCTCCAGTAAAGATTTAGAGTCTAAGAAACTGTGTGGACAAATTCTACGCTGTCCTAGAGTGTTGCTATGAATCAGAATCAACTTGATGGTAGTGGTTTAGCTGGGTGGAGGCAGAGCTTTAGCTGGGTATTAGGAAAAGCTGGGACTAGGAATTCAAACTCCAGGACTTGCTTCGTTTGTCACAATTGTTGTGAAAAGAAATGAGTAAATACAATACTTAAAACAGTGCTTGAAAAAATAATTACTATGTATGAATCGGTTACGATTATTTTGTTATAGTCTCTTGTTCTGACTTCACATCAGTCTCATTTTCTGGTGAGACTTGCTTTTTGACCTGGCAAGATATGTAGCTACTGATAGCTTTTGTTTTTTGAAGTTTATAAACTCTTTAACTAACAAAGTTTGTCTCACTTTCTAAAACAAGTTAGAAAAAATCTACATGTAACCTACGTGTAAGGGAAAAGAAAAAGTAAATCATCTCTTGCAGGAATTGAAGGCCAGGTTCAAATCAACTTGATGGCCAAGGATATCTTAATCCACTAAACTGAAATAAGATGATCCTGATTATTGATGCCACTTGGCATCTGACAGAAACAAACAAAAAGCCTATCAGAAGGAAGGTAAAATTACTCTAGACTGAAAATATTGCACAAAATAATTCTTTTCAATAACAATGCCTGGTATATAACCAATGAAAACCAGGTATTTGAGGACATGGGACAAAGAACAAACATCAGCAGAAACAAAGATAGAGACATTGGCTCAGTTGTTGTTAAGTGCTGTCAAGTTGGTTCTGTAAGACCAAGAAAAAGACTCCATTCTGTACATTAGCCTGAACACGTCCTCCTGTTCCAGGAACGCGCTAAATCAGCTCATGCTGCATTAGAATATCCTTTCACCCCTAACAACAGCAAGAACTAGATAAGCAGTAGACAGGACAACCCAAGGCCAGATGCCAGATGTTTTCCTTATCCTAGCCTAAGAACAAAAGACCACCAGTACTGACCAATTAAAACTGTAACATCTCATACTTTGCCAACTGTCAACCAATCCAAATATTGTAAAGCTGAAAAACCCTGAGCTTCCTTAAAAACTCTATAAAAACCCTGCCAACCGGGAGTTAGAGGCTCCATCCCTCATCTGCTACGTCGGATGCAGGTGGAGTCCGAGCTCAGGCTTGAATAACTGGGTGTTCGAGGCTCCATCCCTCATCCATTGCATCAGATGCAGGTGGGGTCCGAGCTGGAGCTTGAATAAACAACCCTTGTGCACTTGCAGCGGTGTCGGCTCCTTGGTGGTCTTTGGGGACCCCGAATTCTGGGCATAACAGTTCCAACTCATAGAGACCCTGTTCAGGGTTTCTGAGGAGCAGCTGGTGGATTTGAACAGCTGACCCTGCGGTTTGCAGTCCAGTGCTGATCCTGCAGTGCCACACCAGGTCCAGCATGTCAATTCCTACTCATTCTGACCCTAGGCACAACTGAACAAAACAAGCCCGGGTCCCGTACCGTCCTCATAACTGTTGTTGTGTTTGAGCCCATTGTTTCTGTCACTGTGTTAATCCATCTTATTGAGGGTCTTTCTCTTTTTCCCTGACTCCCCATTTTTACAAGCATAATGTTCTCCTTCAGGTACTGGTCCATCCTGATAATATATTCAAACTACCAGAGAAGAAATCTCACCATCCTTGCTTCTAAGGATGATTCTGGTTGTACTTATTCTAACTCATATTTGTTTGTGTTTCTGGAAGTCCATGGTACTTTCTATATTCTTCTCCAACACCACAACTCAAATGTATTCATTCTTCTTTGGTTTTCCTTATTCGTTATCCAACTTTCACATGCAAATGAGGCGATTGAAAATGCCATGGCTTAGGTCAGCTGCACCATAGTCCTCAGAGTGACTTCTTTGCTCTTCAACACTTTAAAGAGGTCTTTTGCAGCAGATTTGCCTAATGCAATACATTTTTTTTGATTTCTTGACTAATTATTTCAGTGATGATTGTGAATCTAAGCAGCTTCAAACTTTTCTCCATTTGTCATGATGATACTTATTGGTCCAATAATAAATTGTGTGAGGATTTTTGTTTTCTTTACTTTGAGGTACAATCCATATGGATCTTCATCAGTATGTATTTTAAGTCCTCTTCACTTTCAGAAAACAAGGTTGTATCATCTACATAGCTTGTGAAGGAGTCTTCCTTGAATCCTGATGTTGTGCTCTTTATGACATAATCCAGCTTCTTGGAATATTTGCTCAGCATATATTTGAATAAGTCTGGTGCAAGGATACAGCCCTGCCACACACCTTTTCTTATTTTAAACCATTCAGTCTCCCCTTGCTCTGTTTGAATGAATGCCTCTTGGTTTAGGTACATGTTCCCCTTGAGAATAGTTAAGTGTTCTGGAATACCCATTCTTCACAATGCTATCCATAATTTTGTTATGATCCATGCAGTCTAATAACTTTGCATAGTCAAAAAAGCACAAGTGAACATATTTTGGTATTCTCTATTTTCAGTCAAGATCCATCTAATGTCAACAGTGGTATCAGTCATTCCACGTCCTCTTCTGAAACTGGCTTGAATTTCTGGAAGCTCCCTGTTGATGTACTGGGGTAATCATTTGAAAATTATCTTCAGCAAACTTTCACTTGTGTGTGCTACTCATGATGTTGTTCAATGATTTCTGCATTCTGTTGTTGTTGTTGTTTTTGTTATGTGCCGTGGACTTGGTTCCAACTCATAACGACCTTATATAGGGTTTACGAGGCTGTAAATCTTGACTGACGAGCAGAAAGCATCATCTTTCTCCCGCAGAACAGCTGGTAGTTTTGAACTGCTGACCGTGAGATTAGCAGCCCGATTCGTAACCACTATGCTACCAGAGCACCTTATATATATGCATATATTTATGTGTATATAGATCTATATGGATACGTGTCCTGGTGTGGCACTGTGGGTTAATGTGCCAGACTGCAAAACCGTTTGAACTGCAAGGTTAGCGGTTCAAGTTCATCAGCTGCTCCTCGGAAACTTTATACAGGTTCGCTATGGGTCGGAACTGACTCAACGGCACTTAACAACAACATACATATATATATACATATGCACATATATGCATACATACCTGTTGTATATATACATATATATGTATACATATATATACGTATACATACATGTTGTTGGTGGTGGTAAGTGCCGTCGAGTCGGTTCCGACCCATAGCGACCCTGTATGGGGTTTCCAAGGAGCAGCTGGTGAGCTTGAACCACAGACCTTGTAGTTCAAGCAGCATTAATCCACAGTGCCACACCAGGACTCCCATACAAAGACTTTGCAGTCTGACACATTAGACCACAGTGCCACACCAGGACTCCTATATATACATACATTTGAACTGAAAGGTTGGTGGTTCAAGCTCACCAACTACTCCTTGGAAACCCTGTGCAGGGTCGCTATGGGTCGGAACCGACTCAACGGCACTTAACAACAATATACATATATATATACATATACATACATATGTAAAGGGGTTTCAAAATGTTCATAGAAAAATTCCATTATCTTTTCATTATAGTTTCCACAACGTTTTTGAAGTGCCCTATATAGATAGATGATAGATAGATGCATAGATATATACACAAATACACTGATAGATCGATAGATAACTACTTAGATAGATAGAGATTTATTTCAAGGAAATGGCTATGGAGCCTGAAAATCCCAAATCTCTGAGTCAGGTGTCACGTTGGAGGTGTCCTGGCTCATGTGGTTGCAGGGGCTTAAAAACCTGAAATCAGCAAGCTCAAGGGGCTGCTGTTGTTAAATGCCATCAAATCAGAAAAGGTTTAGTAAACATTAACACAATGGAAATGAAATGAAAACCCATAAACAAAATGAACTTAGATCAGAAAGTTATAAGAAACCAGTACCATCACAAAAAAGACACACAGCAAAATAACAGCAATCAGTTCATACCTACTGACAATTATACTGAATGTAAATAGATTAAATGCACCAGTCAAGAGAGAGAGAAGCAGAATGGAAAACAAAACAGGATCCTTCAATATGCTGTCTATAAGAGCACAATGGCAAAATGATGGAGACAGCCTGAATGCCCATCATAACCATCCTTCTGAATGATTAAACAAAGTTTGGTGCATACACACAATGGAATACTACCCGATGCTGAGGAATAACAATGAATCTACAAAACACCTCGCAATATGGATGAACCTGGAGGACATTATGCTGAGTGAAATTGTTGTTAAGTGTTGCAGAGTGGTTTTCACCTACATAGGGCTTTTGAGGTCTTACATTTTTGGCAGGAGCAGAAAACTTCATCTTTATTCTTTGGAGTGACTGGTGGGTTCTATCTGCTGACCTTGTAGTTTACAGCCCAGTGCTTATCCTATGGAGAACACCGTGCTTCCTTGAATGAAATTAGACAATCACAAAAGGACAAATATTGTATGAGACCACTGTTGTAAAAAGTTAAGACAAAGGTTTTCTTGATAAAAGAAACATTTTATGAAGGTTATGGAGGCTGAGGTTACTGGGGGCTTATAAGGAGAAAGTAAGATAAAGTATTCAAAAAGAATTTTGTGAGCTTCGTAGAGATGCCATAAAGCACTATCAGTCAAGAATTGGCCATTGGTGGTGTTGCTGCTGTTAATTTAGTAGCAAATATCCTGATTTTAAAAATAAAACCCAGAAGTCACAATATATGAAGTAAATTTTAAAAAAGAGCAACTCTCATGTTAATGGAAAATGCCCAGAACCCCAAACATTTCTATTTCCTCCACTTTCACCTACTCACAACATACCTTTTATAGAACAGATTGTGAAAATTGATGCTGTTTTTGAGCAAAATTATCTTTTCTTTTTTTTTTTTAAAAGTGGCTAAAATGTCTTTTAAGTAAAATGGAAAAGTTAATTGATGCCAATTATTTTGTTCTGTTTTTAGGATCCAGTTAGGCAGAAATCAAAACCAAAACCCTATGTATCAACTTCATAATTAAGAAAGAGAGAGCGAGCAAAGAAACATTGCTGATGCCTGATGAAACAGTAGTAAGACACTATCTTCTAGAAAAGGAGTACAATCATCACCAATGGAATCCTTTCCAGGTACCAGCCACTGGGCAAGTTGTGTTTTACTTGTTACCTCATTCTAGTCTTATGGATGATGTGATAGTTAAGGTTTTGTGTCAACTTGACTGGACTAGTATTCTTAGTGGTTTGGCAGTTGTTGTTAAGTGCTATTGAGTCAATTTTGACTTCTAGTGACACTGTGCCCAATAGACCAAAACACTGCACCATCTTCACAATTGTTATGTTTGAGCCTATTGTTGCTACCACTGTGTTAATCCATTTCCTTGAGGATCTTCTTCTTTTTTGCTGACCCTCTACTTTACCAAGCATACTATCCTTCTCCGTGGGCTTGTCACTCCTGATAACATGTTCAAAGTATGTGAGACAAAGTCTCACCATCCTGGATCCTAAGAAGTATTCTGACTGTACTTTTTCCAACGCAGATTTCCTTGTTCTCCTGCATTCTATGGTGCTTTTACTATTGTTCTCCAACAGTATAATTTAAATGCATTGATTCTTCTGTGGTCTTCTTTATTCATCATTCAACTTTCACATGCATATGAAGTAATGGAAAATGCCATGGCTTGGGTCAAGCCCACTTTAGTACTCAAAGTGACTTCAAAGAGCTCTTTTACAGCAGATTTATCTAAACCAACAAGGTATTTGACTGCTGCTTCTATAAGCATTGATTATGGATCAAATCACAACGAATTCTTTGCAGTTTCAATCTTTTCTCAGTTTATCATGATATTATTTATTTGTCTAATTGTGAAGATTTTTGTTTTCCTTGCATTGAGGTGCGATCCATACTGAAAGCTGTAATCTTTGATCTTCTTAGGTAAGTATTTCAAGTTCTCTTCCCTTCCAGCAAGCAAGATTCCAGTAATCTGCAAATTGCAGGTTATTAAGGAATCTTCCACCAATCCTTATGCCGCAGTCTTCTTCATATAATCCCATTTCTCAGATTATTTGTGCAGCATACATATTGAACAAATATGGTGAAAGGATATAACCCTACCACACATCTTGTCTGATTTTAACAATTTAGTTTAACAGTTAAGATGTAGTAATTGCCCATAATGACATCTAATATAATGTAAACAATTCCATGATGAGATTAACTTTAAGCAGCCAATCCATTGAATGGAAATTTCCTTGGGGGTGTGGCCTGCTTACAATATATTGGATATTTGGGAAAAACTTACTTACTTTTTGCTGGGACTAGATCCTGCGTCTGGCTAGTCATATGACCGCCAGTTCTTTGGACTTGAGCCAGTGGCCTGCTGTACTGTCTACTGATCCTGGGAATTGTCAGCAGCCTGCTATCATACCTGCTGATCTTGGGTTCATTCACCTTTGAAGCCAGAAGCCTGCTGTCTGACCTGCCAATCCTGGACTCATCAGTCCCTACAGTTTATGTGAGTCAGAAGAAGCCTCCAGCTTGACACCTGACTCATGACTTGGATCTTGCCCTCCTCTTTTCCTTGATATAAACTTTCTCTCTCTGTGTTTATATATATGTTGTTATTAATTGCCATCAAGTTGGTTTCAATTCATAGTGACCCTGTATAGGGTTTCTGAGAAGCGGCTGGTAAGCTTGAACCGCCAATCTTGCAGTTCAAAGTGATCTTGCAGTCCAGTGCATTAACCCATAGCACCATACCAGGACACACACTCTCTCTCTCTATAT
>NW_006408681.1:1319494-1320132 GCF_000296735.1 Chrysochloris asiatica
GAACCACCAACCTTGCGGTTCTGAGGTTTAAGTCTGTCAACCACTCTGCAGGAAAAAGATAAGGCTTTCTGCTCCAACAAAGATTTAAACAAGCCCTGGAAACCCTATACAGGGTCACTATGAGTTGGAACTGACTCTAAGGCACTTAAAAACAATTTTCAAAAGATTGCTATCATACAAGTTTTGTCCTTTTGTATTTGATTTTGCTCACTCAGCATAACATTCTACTGAATCATTCATGTTATAATTTACTTTGAGACACTATTTATCATTTATTACAGGGTAGTGTTTCCTTATTCTCTGTCAATGTATGAATGTAGCCCTTTCTGTATCATACATTGACCCAGAACTTCCAGAGGTTCAAGCTAGATTCAGAAGAGACCATGGAATAAGAGATATCATTGCTGATGGCCGATGGATCTTGACTGAAAGCAGAGAATATCAGAAAGATGTTTACCCGTGCTTTATTGACTATGCAAAGGCTTTTGATTGTGTGGATCATGACAAGCTATGGACAATATTGTGAAGTATGAGTATTCCAGAACATTTAATTGTACTCATGAGGAATCTGAACCTTGACTAAGAGGCAGTTGTTCGAACAGAACATGGGAACACTGAATAGTTTAAAATTAAGAAAG
>NW_006408681.1:1320232-1327432 GCF_000296735.1 Chrysochloris asiatica
CCCCCCCCCGCAAGCAAGGTTGTATCATCTATTGAGTCTTCCTCTAATCCTGATGTTTGTTCTTCTCCATGTAAATCCAGTTTCTCAGATTATTTGTTTAGCATACAGATTGAATGTTGTTGCTAGGTGCCATGGAGTCAGTGCCGACTCATAGCAACCTTATGCACAGCAGAACGAAACATTGCCCAATCCTGGGCCAACCTCATTACTGTTGCCACGCTTGATTCCATCGATGCTGCCACTTGGCCAATTCATCTCATTGGAGGTCTTCCTCTTTTTCTCTGACCCTCCACTTTACCAAATATGATATCCTTCTCCAGTGACTGGGCCCTCCTGACAATATGTCTGAAGTATGAGAGACAAAGTTTGGCCATCTTGGCCTCTAAGGTGCACTCTGGCTGTACTTCTTCCAAAACAGATTGAATAATTATGGTAAAAGGATACAACTCTGGTTCATACCTTCCTTGATTTTAAATCATTCAGTATGCCCTTATTCTGTTTGAACAACTGTCTCTTGGTCTGTGTTCAGGTTCCTCATAAGCACAATGAAATGTTCTGGATTTCCCAATTTTTGCAATGTTATATATCTTTCAGGTGATAAATTCTGTAAAATACATTTTTTTTTTTTTTTCTCTTGCCCAGAAACTTGGGTTTTCAAGGCAGGCAGACCTTAGTTTGTAACACAGCTTTGTCATCTAGGTTCTGGTTACCTTCACTGGAGAATTCTTTCTGTGTTTGAAAATAAACAAAGTTTTTGTTTATCATTTAGTTTTGTTTTTCACAGTTGCCACTGAGTTGATTTTAATTTATGGCGACCTCACGTGTATCAAAATAAAATTATGTCCCATAGGATTTTCAATGACTGAGTTCTAGGAAGTAGATTGCTAAGTCTTTCCTCACTGGTGCCTCTGGATGTGTTCAAACACTAGCCATTTGGTTAACAGCTATTCAAGATCAAAAGGGCAACATCTATCTAACGACAAAATTGAGAAGGGATGGGAAGGAAGAGTTGAAATAAGAACCACAGGAGGAAGTGGGATAACTGTCGTTATGTGGAAGGGATTGCAATCATTGAGATGAAACTAAGTGCATGATTTGTTGAATGTAAAACTGGAGATCTTCTCTATAAACTGTCACCCAATTCATAATAAAGTTTCCCGCCCCCCCAAAAAAAAAAAAAAATATATATATATATATAGCCACTGCATTAAAGAACTTATTCAGTGCTGATAAAGAAGCTGAATCCCAGGTTATAGGTGAAACCCAGATTCATTTTTTTATTCCAAATAGGTTTAATTGATCAATCCATCATTTCTATCAAAGTCACCATGGATATTCTCTTGGTCAAATCAAAGTAATAAAAACCCTCAGAATGTTATATTTTTTAGTTAAAAAACCTGCTCTTATCCAAGCAAACTTCTCACCATGAGCTGTGACAGCTCAACAGCAATTAACAGCATGTTTGATTTAATGTCAAGGTTTGTAACCATGTTTAAATACGTGCAGATAGTACCCATTTGACCTGTCTTGAATGGCTCGATGATCAAAACTCAACTAGAGGAAGATAAAGAAATTTAATACAGGAAATGTGTAAATTGCCAAAATTTGATGAACTTGACCTTATCTTACAGATGTAGTATCTCAAAATACCAACCCTGAGGGAAGGAGTCTTCAAATCAAGTATAAATCCTATCTCCTCAGTACACAGGGTTGTTAGAGATGGGCAACTCAGACATTGGCTACCTAAAATGAGGGGCTACAAAGGCATGAAGTGGCTTGCTTACAAGCTGTCTGCAGGGATTTAAGCTTCAGAGCTAGTGGAGGAAGGTAGAAGGCCCACTGAATAGTTTCCATCATGTCTAGATGGTTCAGGTGAAAGGAGATGGGGATAGGATTCTTTCGATTTAATAGTAATTTTTATCATGATTAATGGCTATAGTTACAATTGTAAAGGTAGAAGTTTTGTAACAAAAAGGAGGGTGTAGTTAATCTTTCATCTCAGTAACAGAGGACCCTAGGACTAGCAAGAGGGAAGAGCATGAGAGGAATGTGGGATCCTAACCAAAGAAGCATCGACAACAGAGGTGGAGGCAGAATGATGGCATGGAAAGACAGAGCATCTGAGGACTCTAGATTCATGGAAAGAGAAAGTCTGTGTGCTGGTGGGCAAGGGGCTGGTTTGCAAAATGTGTCCTTTGGTTGTTTAAGTGATTATATATTCCTGTGTGTTATACACATATTATATATGTATAATATGTGTATTACATATATATAATATATGAATATATTATAGCTCTGGTAGCGTAGTGGTTACGAATCGGGCTGCGAACCTCAAGATCAACAGTTTGAAACTACCAGCTATTCCACAGGAGAAAGATGAGGCTTTCTGCTCCCAAAGATTTATAGCCTCAGAAACCCTGTACAGAGTCGCTATGAGTCGGAACCGACTCCATGGCCCATAACAACAATAACAACAACAAAATATATCAAAAAAGGGGATTATAATCATTACAACGAAACAAGATGTGGTTGATTGAGTACAAAACTGATGTTCTGCCATGCAGACTGTCACTCAATTCATAATGAAAGCTTTAAAAAGTGTTTTAAATAACTATGAGAAATCATTAATAAATTATACATATTATTAATTATTTTGATATAAGTGAACATAAAGTGAATTTATTGGCTTTCTTATCTTTGTCTCTCCCTTTCTCGATTTTTTCTCTTATCTCTCTCTCACTCTCATTCATTTCCTTCCTAAAGTTCTTTCTTCTTTAATACCAATACCATAAGAAATTCAATGTAATTTATTTTAGACAATAGTCATTCCTTTTGTCTTGTCCTCTATAATGGTTCAAAATAAATATGCTCTGGCAATTTTATAAAAATCTAAAACAACTCTGACACCATGGGTGGTCCAAATGGTCATTTGGTGGTCCAAGTGGTTAATTTCGTGGTGAATGTGCCTTACTAGTGTTGCTGTCCCCCTATATATCTATCGATTGCTTGGCTGAAAGTTGGGTCACAAAGTTCTGTTCTGTTCTAGACTTGAAGGATGGCTTAGGGCCATGGTCTCAGATTCCTCCAGTCTCCTGCTCATCAATAAGCTGGTCTTTCTTCATAATTCTGAGTTTTGTTCCAGGTTCTCTCCCATCCGGGAACTTCTAATGTGATCTCTTTCAGAGCAGTTGGTAGTGGTAGTGGGCCACATCTAGTTCTACTTTCAGAGTTCTGGTGACTAATGTTCATGTGTTCCATTGGTCCATTGGACTAGTTGATTCCAAACATCTTCAACTTTCATCATTATTCTTTCTTCTGTACATGGAGAGATCAGTAGATACCCCTTAGTTGACTGCTCATGAACTTTTAAGATCACAGTCACTACTTTCCGAAGTAGAATGCAGAGCATTGTCTTTGTGGACTATGTTATGCCAACTGACTGTGAGTTCCATGAGACGATGGCCTTTGCATAGCATCTTTTGTTGTTGTTTTTTAAAGCTTTTATTGTATGTTGAGTGAGTGAAGGCTTACAGGATCGATCACTATTTTTATATTCTGCAGATCATTGTAATGATCACACTACCTTCCATGCATCCTTGCTATTGTTGTTAAGTGCCATCAGTTTCAACTCACAGTGACCCTGTACAGAGTTTCTGAGAAGCACCTGGTGGGTTTGAACTGCTGACCTTGTGGTTTAAAGTCCAGTGCTGATTCTACAGTGCTGTACGAGGAAGGAGTCCATGCACCCTTAGCCAACAGTATTTACCTCTACTACCATTTTTTTTTTGGGAGGGGGGAGGGTTGTACACATACCACATTGTAAATACATATTTGTTTAAGTGTCCAAAGGGCACAAGTCAGCCTCCTGCCCACAGGCACTCTGACTTTCTCAGTCCATGGGCCTATAGTCCACTGCTGTTCCATCTATGCCATCGCCTCTACCACTATCTCTGTGTTGCTGCTTTTCTGGTCAGGATCCTTCGCTCCTCTCATCTTCTTCCCTCTTGATGGCCCTAGGGTCCCCTGTTCCTGAGGTGACAGATTAACTGCTCCGCCTTTTAGTTACCCCTCTTCTACATTTACAGTTGTGACAATTGCCATTAGAGCTGAAAACAATTACTTGCAGTTATATCATAAAGCCTTACGAGACCCATCTGAACAGGAGAGACATCATTCAGTTGGATTTTCAATGCATCTTTTAAAATAATTGTTTTCAGAATTAATGGTTATGAATCAGGCTGCAAACCGCAAGGTCAGCAGTTTGAAACTACCATCTGCTCCGCAGGAGAAAGATGAGGCTTTCTGCTCCCGTAAAGATTTACAGCCTCGGAAACCCTGTTCAGGGTCGCTATGGGTCGGAACCGACTCGAAGGCACTTAACAACAACAACAACAACAAAAAATTTTTACTTTAATTAAAGTGAATTCCTTCCTTCAAGAAATGTTCTTATTTTATTTTGAATACTTGACTTCTGCAGAGACTTTATTTTACTATTTTATATTTTATGTATTTGTTATAATGATTAAACAAAATATTGTATAACATTCTTAGCACAGTGGTCGGCAATGATAAAACAATAGATCCTATCATTATTATACATATTATAAGCATTTATTATTTATCAATATACTTATTATAAGCCATTATTGTAAACATTGATGATGTGGGGTTCATTTTCTACCAGAAGGAAAGTATATATTATTCAATATTGGCAGCCAGTAACTTTTGGTTTCTTGGGAAAATATTTCCTTTTTACTTCTCTACTTTTCAAGCTATGAGTTTTAAAGTGTTGTTATTTTTTTAAAGTCCAATCGCTTTATCAAAGTCCTTAGGCATTTTCAAAGTCTAATTTTATTACGGATCCCAGATGGCCCAGGGAGAGAAGGGTTTCCTCTCACTGCAAGGTCAATGATTACAACCCATTAACTGCTCCACACAAGAGAAAGAGGAGGCGAATTTCTTATTTTCAAAGAATAAAATGATGAGTAATAATTTTTTAAAACACAGAAGAGAAGACCCAAGAAATTTGAAACATTATTTTGACAGTTTGGTAAACAAAAGCAGCAATGTATTGTTTTACTTGTGAGTTGGGAAAATAAATGGCATTTATTGATGTTGGTATACATTTGTTCTCTAGAAAAATCATCTAAAAATCTTGGAGCTTAGCTCTGTAGGGAGCCATACAGTCATCTCACTTCATTACTTCTAGAGAAGTTTGCAATGCTGTCTTCTCAATGACAAACATCAAAATGCAGACGGCATGCAAAACTCCCAGGAGACAATGCAAACAGTGCTGTTATTTCGGAACCAGCCTTTCAAAATGGACTGTCCCCATCCGGACTTGTCATGTAATCTTAACCAAACTACATATGTATGAAACTATGTGTGTATATTCCATCTAGTTCCTAAAAGGGTTTTAAAGTAGCTCAGAATAAAGCACTTAAAAACAGGATAATAAAATTAAAATAGAGAGGAAATAACGATAAAAGAAAAAAAATCCACAATCAATTCCCAGGAATAGCGTGGTAAATACCATTAGCATAACAGTTTGTTTTACTTTTCCTGGAAGCCTAGGCAAGAAGAGAGTCTCATTATCAGAAAGAAAGGCTTCTGCCCCCCCCCCCCCCCCCCCCCATTGCAAGGTTGTTAGGAATGAAGGGTGGAAGATGCAGAGATACTGAAGCTTGCCTCATGCTCTTTTCTGGGTCTTCTCATTCACTAGTAATTACAGAAGGTAAAGATGAGTCCCTGGCGCCACTTACTCCCCAGCCAGCCCACCCAGTTGGGTCAGAAAACAACATAGCTGAAGACTGAACTAAAAAATTGTTGCCCACCTGTTCAATATGGTGTTCACATAACATATGTGTGATATCAGAGGCAGATTTTGATTCATTTACGTCTCATGAGCTAACTGCTAATTGAATCAATATAAAAATTCCAGATTCTTTCCATTCGGCCATAAGGTTCATCCAGTTCATTAATAAATCTCATCAGGATCTCTACAGAGTTTTCAAGTAAATATGGATTTCCCAAAGTCCTTAGTCTAGAACTCTAGGAATATCCAGGAGAATTATGAACTGTAAAAATTTAAATCTAGTAAATGTCACATTCTAAAGGAAAATAAGAAATTTAATGGGAGTATTGAGAAGATGCTGCCGTTTTCCAGAAAGTTGGGCCCCTGTGAGCGCCTAGTATCTGCTGGAGTGGGCAGAGACCCCTGATGGAAATGATACAGGAACCATGTGACTCAATTCACAGGAGCAGGGTAACACCATAGGAAACTGGTTCTCTTTGTACATCATTCCTAGCCCTACAGGGAGTTTACGGAAACCTTTGGGAGCAGATTACAGAGAAATGGCTCAGCATGCTTTTGAGTGTAAGGCCAGGTTTTTCGTTGTGTTGGGGCTTGTTACAAAGCAAATAGAATGATTGAAGCCCTCAGAACAATACCTGGAAGCATATCAAAACAACCACAATGGGCAGTGAAGTGTGCTGTTGCCCTAGATTAAAACTCTTTACTGTTCATACTCTATGACTTGGAGGAAAAACAAAATACAACAAAACAACACAAAACATTAATTTAAATGGACCAGTGAGATTTATTAACCAAAACTACTCCCTCTTGATTTCTTTTCTTGAAGAAATGCCCTGGTGTGCTGATCCAAAGTCCCCTCAAGGAATTCCCAGTCTCTTGTTTCAATTTAATGTCTTTCCAACAGTTTATTGCTGTGTTAAATGAAATTTCTCAAGGTTCGCTTCATACAGATTCTGTTACCCTCCCTGTGCTTTGTGCTTGCCTTTTGCAGGCATGTCCCAAGGCCCTACAGGTAAAGCAGCATGGAGATCCATGAGAAGCCATCTCTAGCATGCCTTGTACCATAGTCTCTATTTTATTTTCCATCATGATGACATCATTTTGATCCTGCTTAAATGTCATAAACAAAAAAGCCGATATGTTAAGATTCCTGATAAATATAATAATTTCCAGGAGGCATATTCAAAGTTCTGAGTCTGTATCATAATTGCCTGGGTAATATATAATACCAAAAACCCAAAGCCAACTGCTGTCAAATCAATTCCCACTCAGAACGATCCTATATAGAATAGAGTAGAACTTCTACTTTAGGGTTTCTGAAACTGTAAATCTTAGGGAAGCAGACAGCCTCAACTTTCTCCAGTGGAGTGACTGGCAAGTTTACG
>NW_006408681.1:1329942-1349346 GCF_000296735.1 Chrysochloris asiatica
TTTTGTTCTGCTGTGCATCAGGTTGCTATGAATAGGTGCTGACTTGATGGCACCTAACAACAACAACAGTATGTCCTTGTAGTACTATATTTTATTTATTTATTCATCCTTGGATAGCCACTAGGATTTTCCCATCGCCTTGCTATTATGAACAGTGCTGTAAGGATATAGATGTACATATGTCTGTTGGTGTCTTGTTTACTAGATCTCTGGAGTTTCTTCCTAGGAGTGGGATTGCTGGATTTTAAGATAGTTTACTTCTAGTTTTTTAAGTAAGTGCTATCCTATTTTTCATAGTGGCTGTGTCATTTTATAATACCATCAACAGTGGATAAGCATTCCAATTTCCCCACATCTTCACTGGCATTTGTTGTTTTCTGTTTTTGTTTGTTATTTTTTTTTTTTAATCAGTACCATTTAGCAGGTATAAGATCACTGTAGTTACAATTTGTATTTCCTCTAATGACTAATGATCACAAACAATTCTTCATGTGTTTATTGTCACTTGAATGCCCTCCACACTTGCTATTTTATAATAAGAAATAGTTTAATATAAAGAATTATTAACTTTGTAACTAAAAAATCAAACTGAGCACATTAAGATAGCACCAAAACAAAGCAATCCCAGTCCTATAGGGTTAATTCCAACTCAGAGCAACCCTGTATGGTTTCAGAAGCTGTAAGTCTGTACAGGAACAGAAAACCACCCCTTTCTCCCTTGGAGCAGCTGGTGGATTCAAACTGCCGACTTTGTGGTTAACCACCTACTGTGCTACCAGGTGTAGGTGTCACAGAGGTAGCAAATCCCACAGCTATCATCCTGAGCCTGGAGGAACAAAAGGAATAGGTTGAACTTACTAAAATACAGAAACTTCAGCAAGGATTGTCACTTAGACCTCTGAGGAGTGATTTCTGCTCACCTGGTTCTAGTATCTGAGACCCCAAGCACCTGAGACTCAGACTTGTGTGGAGGGTGTGCTAAACCCCTCGTGCAGAAGTCTCTAAGGAGGTGCTATCTGGCTGCACACATGTTGGAAAACTTCTGCTACAGGAAAGAGCTGCCACTGTTAGTGTTAAAAAGACATGTTTCTGGGGTGAAACAGACAGGAGTCTGGGAAGGGAGATGACTAGTGGTGCATCCCAGCTCCTTCTCTCTGTCACCTTGGGCACTAAACCTTTCCTAGCCTCAGTTTTTCCATAGGCAAAATGGAGTTAATATTCTTTATCAGATACTTCTTAACTGAAGATCAAGGATGGCAGTATGTATACTTTGCAAGCTATGAAGTACATAAGTACCAATGCACAATTGCTACTATTGCTATAAATAAATGCATGAGAGTTTATTGCTACTAATTGCTACACAATTGCTACACAATTGCTACTAATGCTATAAATAAATGCATCAGTGGTTATTGATTTGGGACAATTTTGTTCCACACCCCAGCGATATTTGGTAATCCCTGGAGATATTTTTGGTGGCCGTGACTGTAGATAAGATTAGGGATGGTGCTAATCATCCTACAATTCACCGGATAAACCCAGGTAATAATTATCAGACCAAATTTTCAGTATTGCTGAAGTTTCCTCGTTTAAGCAAAATAGAAGTGTTCTAAGAAGTGTGGTTCAGTAGTAGAATTCTTCCTTCTGGGTGGGAAAGCCAGGTTTACTATCCTGTAAATGTAGCTCAGGCGCAGCCACCACCCACATGTCAATGAGGTTTGTGTGTTACTGAGATGCTAAACAGGTTTGAACAAAACTTCCAGTTGAAGACAGACTAGGAATAAAGACCTGGCAATCTTCTGAAAATCAGCCAAAGAAAATCCTATAGGTCACGGCATGGCATAGACCAGTCAGCATTTCATTTCATGTGTTGAGAACTAATTCTGAGGTAGCTAGCACAACAACAAGAAATGTTACAAGGCTGAAGGATCAGCAATTTAGAGGAAGTAATTGTGAGGAACCAAGTGGTCTGAGCACATAACGGAGAAGGAGGGGAAAGACGATGAATTTGATCCAGAGAAAGGAGCAAGGCAGACATTCCAGACAGTGGAGCATAAACAAAGGCTTAAAGGTGGGACTCTACTCTTATTAGATTTCTATTGTTTTTGTTGTTAAATGCTATAGAGTCATTTCTGATCCACAGCCACCCTGTATAGGGTTTCCGAGGACCGGCTGATGAGTTTGTACTGCCAACCTTGTGGTTCTAACTGACATTGTAGTCTAGTGCTTATCCTACACCGCCATACCATGACTCCATTAGGTTCCTAGTGCTGCCATAAGAAAAAGTCACACCATTGGTGACTTAAAACAATTGAAATATTTGTATCTCATAGTTTTGGAGGCCACAGGTTGAGAATCAAGGTGTTGGTAGGGCTGTACTCTCTCTGAAGGGAACTCTCTCTGAGGAGACTCTTTCCCTGCATCTTCCAGCTTCCGGTGGCCCCAGGCATTCCTTGATTTGTGGCAGCATAATTTCAATCTCTGCCTCCATATTCACATGGCGTTAACCCCTGCATCTCTCTGTGCCCTCTCCTCTTCCTATAGAGTTGTTGTTATTGTTAATGTGAACTATTTATTGACCTATTTTGTTGATTGTTGAATCCTCGGAACCTAGAGTAGCACCTGGCTCTCAGTTGCTTTTTCTGTGTGCCACTGAGTTGTTCTGACTCAGTGATGTTGTATGTGGTTTCTGGTAGTGGCTAGTGGGTTTGAACTGCCAACCTTGAGATTAGCAGTCCAGTGTTTATCCTACAGTGCCACTCCAGGGCTCTGGCTCACAGTAGGCACTCAAAAGTGTTTGTGGAATGCTGAATTAGGGTGGAGACAGAACATAGGAGAGAAAATGAGAAAGAAAACAATAGGCATTTAAGAATTCAGTCTAGAGTGGGTAAAATAAGGAAAGGCTTAATGAGATGTCACTTGAGCTGAGTCTTGTTGCATGAAAACGAAGTGTGCGTGGGATGAAAAGATGGAGATGGCTTTCTGAGCAGAGTACAGATATGCAAAGACTTGGGTAGCTTGAGAGATGAAAGTACTCTTTTGAAATCATAGGTTGTTTGATGATGGCTCAGTATGGGTTGCAGGACATAGTCCAAGAGAAGAGCCTTGTGTTCGTGCTAACCTATATCTCCAGGGACTGAGAAACACCCACAGGGTTGTGACATGACCAGACTGAGATGTGACAAAGCTTTTCTTGGCAGCAATGAGGGTAACGATGGAGTTCAACAAGAGACAAGGAGGCAGAGAAAGCAGATTAAGATCTTTCTAATCCATTAGGTTTTCTGAATTGGGTTTGTTAGAGTAACATTTCACAATGGATTTCTCTCCTTTTCAAGACAATAGGCAAAGTTCTTAAAATCTTCAAGACTCTAATCACCTTGCAAAAGATTAATTATTGCATACATTCTGCTAAACCAAGTGAGAGATTAATTGATATTCCCATCAATAACAGTCCCGTGTTTATAATGTGTTGACTGATCTTGAACTATTCTTATAACAGCTAGGTTTCTGTGTTTATGTCATACATTTCCTTTCATTTCCTTAGATTTCTGTATTTAAATCTTACATTTCCTTTGAGATTTCACTAAGACATATTATCAGCATCACCAAATCATCTAGCAGGCATTTATGTTGTTGTGTGCCATCGAGTTGTTTGCAACCCATAGTGACCCTGTATAGAGTTTCCAAGGAGTGGCTGGTAGGCTTGAACCTCCAACCTTGCAGTTCAAGCCTACTAAAAATCAGCCAAAGAAAATCCTATGTATACAGCCTTGCAGTCCAGCGCATTATCCTGAAGCGCCACACCAGGACTCCAGGCATTTATAGAAGTGACTATATAAATACTGGTTTTGCAATTGACTGATGGCATAATTTTTCTCTATTAGACTCCTCATTTTTGGAAAAATAACAATTACCATGCAATCATTTTTTTTTTTTTTTTGCCAGGCAATGCTAACATTACTGAATGGGCTCAAGGAAACACAATGAAGAAAAGCATCTTAGTATCTCATTGTTTAATACTGCACATATTCTCCTGGACAAAGGAACCTAGTGTTTAAACATAAGGCTTTGCTTTTTTTTTTTTTTTTCTTTAGCAAACACACACGTTATTGCTCCCCTTTCTTAGGTTAATGATTTCATTTTTCTCTATATACCTGTCTTCATATCAAGGCAGTTGGATTAGTTATTAACTTCCAGATATGATTTACATTAGTGGAATTATCACCCAATGTACTGTTGGGTGGAAGGAGCTCTGGTAGTGTAGTGGTTATGAATTGGGCTGTGAACTGCAAGGTCAGCAGTTCAAAACTACCAGCGGTTCCGCAGGAGAAAGATGAGGCTTTCTGCTCCCATAATAATTTACAGCCACGAAAACCCTGTACAGGGTCGCTGTGAGTCAGAACTGACTCCACGGCACATAACAACAAAAACATTGTTGGGTGGTGGGTCCCTGGTGAGGTGCAGCGGGTTAATGTTCTGGACTATAAAGTCATTTTGAACCACAAAGTAGGTAGTTCAAGCTCACCAGCCGCTCCTCAGAAACCCTATATAGGGATGCTATGAGTCGAAACTGACTGGACGGCACTAAACAACAGCAACAACATTGTTAGGGGAGAGGTGGTAAGTTTCCATTCTTTCCCCCAAACTTTCTATATTCATAATTGTGATGCTTTTACAATAAAAATGGCAAGACCCCCTTTTGTACTTAGCAGAACACGTGCTCTTTCCCAATCACAGATGAGACACACAGAGAGGCATTGAATAGATAACAATGAGACCGTGTCATTAGTGCCTAGCTATCTCATTAATGTTTTAATTAGCCCTCTAATTACTTTCAGCTGCTGCTAATGAGCTTCAACTGTGCAAAGAGTCACAGCCTTAAATAAACATACTGCAGACTTTACATGCTCACCTTACCAGGTAGGCAGAGAGGGTGAGGCTCACAGGGTTACTGACAATAAACCTCATGGTGACTTTTTTCTTGAGGACACAGGTAATCATGTTGAACTTTCCTCCTACTGATTATCCTCAATCTACATTTGGGCTCTAATTTCTCATCAAGTTATCTTTATTCAAGGACAAGAAATTCCCAATAATTAACTTAATTTCAGTCTCAGTTTAATAACATCCAGCCAACAAAATGTCTGGAAAAGTTAAGCTCTCAGTGAAAGCATAAATTTCCTTTCCTGTGAACACCTTCAGCTCACCATTCAAAGTGACTTTTTACGGGCTTGGAGAAGCAACTAAGAAAATGTGGTACAGTGAATTGACCTGATATGGCTCTTCTATCCACTGTCTTTGGTCTTTGTGATTCCCACCAAGTGATTGGTTGTAATCATGTAAATAGGACATACAGGACTCTAATAAAGGGACTAGTTAGTTTCTCTGTCCTGCTAGGTTTAAAAGGAGCCATCTCAGAAGAAGGAATAGTCAATCCTAGGACCATCACAAAAGAAGAGCTGTTTGTAAAGAATGAAATCCTTGAGTGGCAGTGGAGGCAGTAGCAGAGGCCGTGTTATAGAGAGACAAAGCAGCAGATTTCCCAGCCCATCAACTGAGTAAAGGCAGGGGGTAGCCTGGAGAACTGGGTGCCTTTGGGGGCACTTATCAGCAGTACTAAAGGAGCTTGCAACACTTGTTCAAGGAGGGCAGTGGTCAAGGGGCTGTATGATGAATGTGAGGCATGTCTATAGTATTGCTGAGAACTGCTCTATCCTGAATTGTTTCTGAGTTCTGGTGTGGCGCTGTGCGTTAATGTACTAGACTGCAAAGTCAATTTGCACCACCAGATCAGCGGTTCAAGTTCACCAGCCACTCCTTGGAAACCCTATAGAGGGTTGCTGTGAGTTTGAACCGACTCGATGGCACTTAATAACAACAACAACAAACTTCCCTCAAAATTGTGAGTATTGTCTGTGAGTTCTATGTGGCCACTGCAAGGGACTATTGAACTCCAGCAGAGAAGTAGTATGTTGTGGGAGAGATAGTTGATGTCAGTCAGAATAGGACAAAGAAGGTTGGAAGGTGGAGGCGTATCCGACGTTATAGGAATCATCCTTGGACTGACATGAAGTTTGATTCTACTTCCCCCTGGTGAAGTCAGATATTGTCCCCAACCCATTTTTCCAGGAACCTTGAATAGTATTTGCTATACTAAAAAGATTCTCTTCCATTCCATTCCTTATTACTCACTAAGCACTTAGTATATGCTTTCATGCCACATGACTACTGCAAATTGTTTAGTGGTGCTACATCACTTAAAGAAAAAGTGATCCTATTCCCCACTTCCCTAGTACCTACCAATACACATACACACACACAGAGCAGATGGGGATTTTCATGTATGAATTGCTCATTCTTTCCTTTGAACATTTGCTAATGCTGTGGCTACTGCCTGGAGTCCTTCCTTTTTCCTGCCTTCTCTGCTAGTACGGATCCTGGCTGTCCTTTAAAGACAACTTTTTCGTAGGATCAGTAGTGTGCTGGTAATTTTTGAGCAATCAACTCTCCAAGGAGCTGAGTGAGGGGCGGATGTGCAGCATTTACTAATTTCTGTAGTGTAGCTATGCCATTGTGACTGATTTCAATGAGTGATGTCATTGAATGTGGAATTAAGCAGAGCTGTGCAGTAGTGCACCACTAGAAAGTAGTTCTACCACCAGATACAAGAAAAGTGAATCCTTTCACAGATAACTATAGAACAATTAGCAAATGATGTGTCTTGAATACTTATTATCTTTATTTTTAATGTTATTTCATAGTAAATTACATAATTTAATGATTAATAATGACTGTATTTAACAGCTGACTCATGAAATTTCTGAAAATTCTAACAATTCTGGCACAAACTGGCAGTGGCTCACCACACTACACGGAGTCTACCTTCACCCACGGGAATCTTGCTGTGAATGCAAACAAATGTATATTGAGTTCCCACTGTGCGCTAGGTGTTCTAGTTTAGGGATTCTAACAATAAATACATAACTAAGTAGAAACAAAATATCAGATGTAATTAGTTCTATGAAGAAACTGAAAAAAGTAAGGGGATAGTGACTAGAAGGAGAGTAGGGACCATCCACAGGGTTGAGGGAATCTAAGGGATGAGCACAAATGAGGAGGTGAGGCGGGGGACCAGGGGCTTAGTTTTAGATATGTTGGATTTCCAAAAACTATAAGACACCCAAGGATGAAAAGATGTCATTAGACAAGTTTGATATCCACTCTGAAGCTTAAGATGGAGTCAGGGCTGAGGATATAGCTCTGGTTATCAGCATAGAAATGCTATTTAAATTCACAGAAGAGGTTGAACTCAGAAAGATTAAAGACAAGAAGAAGTCAGAGAATAGAGCCCCTAGATACATCATATTAAGAAATCAGGTGACATAATCAACCATATTCTACCTTCCATAAACTTTTCAGATTGGTGCGTCTTCTTTACTCAGCTAGATTATATGCTTCTTGAAGATTGGGACCATGTATCACCCCAGTGTCTTAGTACTGAGTTATCATGGCAAGTCTTTCAGGGTTTTAATTGGGCTTCTATGACAACATAAGAGGCTGGAGCTCTTCACGGAAAGCAGAAAAAATGCAGAGAATACCAGTATCTCTGTTCCATACCAAACAACCTTCAGGCATGCAAATCACTTCACAGCAAGGTGTTTGTTGCTCTAGGAACTTTGAGGTCAGTGGAGTAAATATAGAAGTATTAGTCCTCCTTTTCTACAGGTGCAGTGGTAAAGTATTTGGTGGCTAACCAAAAGATCGGCTGATCTAAGCCATTCAGAAACTGTAGGAGAAAAGCCTGATGGTCCTATAAAATTTACAGCCATGCAAACTCTATAGGATGGTCCTATTCTGTCATATGGGGCTGCTGTAAGTCAGAATCAATGCAACAACAACTAACAACAGCACAGCTAAGCTTAGAGAAGGATGGAGACCAAGTTAAGTCCTAGTTTGGGTTAGGGCTAGGAATAAAGCCCCAAATTCATGTCTCCCTTCCTATTTATGGTTCTGGGCAGTTCTTGATGCAATAACTACTTCTCCAAGGTATCCCAAGAGCCAAGAAACTATCAAGCTGCTAGTATTCTCAGAAGTTTACAACAAAGAACTCCTCTAGAGAACAAATAGCACTAAAACCTAGGAAGAAAAAACCAATCCTGGTACCCAAAGATGTAAACAAGTTTATGCTATAAATTATTCAGAAAAGACACATCTTATCTTGACCCAGAGTGTCATTTCAGTTTACTGAGCTGGGAATTTATCATTTTAATAATAGACTCCAAGGTTCCAGAGGCAAGAATACTTCCTGCATTTGTAAACCCAACCAAACTTCCTTTCTTTTTAAAATGATGGAAATGAAGCCATTGGGTACCAAGAAGAAAATTAATATAATTTGCTCACACAGTCCTTTTCTCCAAGGACAGACCTAGGATACATAGTCTGTCATTCCCATAACCCAAAGTCTCTCCAGACACTTCAAAGACTGAAGGCTGATGGACCTGTAATATAGTTTTCCAGCATAAGTTGCTTTTTCAACTTTGTCTTTGCACAGAATGTAATTCTTATATAGCTGATAAACTTGCAAGTGCCTGTTTGTTCTTTGAATCTTGAAGTTCTTTAAATCTTAGTATTTCATTCTCTAAACTGTTTATACATTCATAGGAAACAGCTCCTACCTGCTTAGAAGCCATGATTTGAAATTTTCTGTGCATAAAACTGGCTTGGGCATTTTAAGTAAGATCAGACTAGTGCATTTAGTTTTGTTTTCAAATCAATAGGTCAATCTCTCAATCAACAACCCAATCTGCAGGTAAGTCTCTCAATCCACGAACTTGACAGGGGTTGAGTGAGTGGGAAGAGAGAAAGAAATACTGTCAGAGGGGAGCTGTTAAATAGGGTAAAGGAAGGAATTAAGGTCAACCTGGAGACCTACTTCTGAAAAACTTCGTCATTGAAAACCGTCTCATATACATGGGACCACCATGAGTTGGAGTTAACACCATGGAAAATGGCAAAAGCCAAACCAAACCAAAAAAAAAAAAAAAAAAATCGGTGAGACCTATGAATATTTTGAGGGAAGAAGAGAGCACAGTATGAGAAACCAAAATGAGTGTTCATTTAGGAAGATAATTTTAGTTTGAGATTAAAGAGAGGACATTTTTCAGGAGAACACAGAAATACGGTCTGGAAGAAGGTAGGTAAAATAGAAAGGAGGTGACATTTTATGTAACTGGGGAAGACATGAAGCATATTGGAAGGATTGAAAATGCTCTTGAATTAGCCTTAGGCTGACCCATGGAGTTGTCCTTCCAGCTGTGGAGAGGAGTTGCTTCATGAGACTAGATTCAAGACTCTACCAATGTGCCAGCTTTACACACTGATTCATGACTTGGAGTCAACAAACAACTCTCAGATTTTTGGTCCCACCAAGTGTAGCCTCAGAAGTAGCTGTCCTGGCAGCAATCTGGACGAGCCTCCAGGAAGATCTATCAATCTGATGGAATCTTTACAAAGTGGATGCACATTCTACAGAAGTCATTTTCACATACAATCAAAGAGCATATGTCATTACATGGTAATTCCTGGAACAACATCAAGATCATATAGATGATTGTCTGTCAGCTTTCTGGGAAATTTTACCTTAGGCCTTGAATAATAATTCTGGGGAGGGATTTGGAGTAAGGAGACAAATCAAAGTGAAAAGAATTTAATCTTGCTGAATTTCATGATTCATCCCAAGGACACATCCTTTATATGCACAACTACATAGAAGGCTTATATGTCCTGAGATTCAACTTCCTGTCACAAAACTAAAACCTGATAAGGAGTATGAAGGTCCTAGGGCAAAGGACAAGAAGGGACTTGGCCTAATCAGAGTGAGAGAAAGGTAAGAGCCTGCTTCCAAAACAATTATATCCTGAAAATTTTAATGGGACAGTTCTACTCTGACCTATAGGGTTGCTATGAATTGGAATTGACTCAACAACAATGGAATGGGGTGTGTGTGTGTGTGTGTGTGTCTAGAGGTGGAGGTTTGAAGCTTAACCTGAATTCTGAAGGATGAACAGGCACTGAATAGTAAAGGGGTGATAAACAGAAAACATTAATCCAGGCAAAGGGAAAGCCCTTGCAAAGGTCTTGAGGTGAGAGAGAGAGAGAAGGAAAATTGAGAATTTAAAATAGCTAGTTTGGCATAAACAGAAAACTCATAGATATCTTACAGGAAATCCTGAGGAGAGTAATAAGCATGGGCCAAACATTCATCACACAGAAGTCTCAGAGACCTTTCCCTGCTTTACTATCACCCACAACATCAGCATAATTTCAGGACTGGTTCCCATCGAGATCACTGCCACAGCTCTAAGCTTCATTTCCACAAACACCATCCAGAGGCAGAAAAGAACTTCACATCTTTTTTCTCCTTGCTAGAAACCTTTCTCAAAAGCATCTTCCCAAGCCCAGCCATAGCAGGTTTCTCTTTCCATGTGATTGGACAAAACTGTCACATGCTCATTCATATACTAATCCTGCCAAAGGAACTGGAACCACCAGAATTCATGGTGACACTCAGTCCAAATTTACCTTGGGATTTGTGATGAGGTCACTTTCCCGGAAGTCATGTGAAGAGCTGATGTACATGAAACAAAAGTGAGGCTCTGCTGGCAAGAAATAAAGGAGACATGGTGCTGGGAAGACAACCAACAGTGCTTGTTAAAGAGCTTGTAGGTCACAAGAAATATTTAATCTGTGTGAACTTTCTGTTAGAGTCCAGTAACTTGACTTCTGCAGGTCTAGCAAGACCCACTTGAGGTTGGCACAAGCAGCACACACAGACAAAAAGAAGCAAGTAGCAAACAAGGTTTATTAAGCTATGAATAGTATACTTCTCAGAAGAGAAGCAGGTGTCTCTCTCCCAAGTGAAACAGAGCGTTGGTCTTCATTTTTTTCTCCCTCTTCATAGGGTTTTCGGCTTGTTTCCCTCAGGGTTAATTTGGATAGGTGGTAGGTTCTAGGTAGCACATATTTTGCACCCTTTTTTGATGATCTATCTAGCACTGCTCTATTTCTCAGAAAATGTACTGGGCTCAGTTTCCTGGAATTTTTGATTCAGGTGCCGGTGTTGGGGTGCAGTTAGGGTGGCCTGTTAGGTTCTTACTCTGTCCCTAACACTATCTCTCTATCTTCAGGAAAGCTCATCAAAAGACCCTAATTAGATATTCACGCAACTTCATTTTGTTTTAAAAACCAATGAGCTTGTTCTGACGTTGTGATAGTTAAGGTTGTGTCTGAACTTGGCTGGGTCAGGATTGATGATCTGGCAGTTGAGATGTCATAATCCCCCATTATGAGATCTAATATAATGTAATCACTTCCATGGAGAAATCTGCTATGAGAAGCCAGACAGTTGAAAGGAATTTTCCTAGAGGGTGCGGCCTGTTTCCAATACATTAATCACGTGGGCAAAGTTTGCTTGCTTTTTGCTGGGTCTGGATTCTGCATTTGGCTTATCATCTGACGTCTGGTTCTTTGAACTTGAGCTAGCAGCTTTCCTTATCGTTTGCTGATCCTGGGAGTAAGCAGCCTGTCATCTTACCTCGTTGTTGGTTGTAACTCATAGCGACCCTGTATGGGTTTCTGAGGAGTGGGTGGTGAGTTTGAACCGCCATCTTACCTACCAACCTTGAATTACTTCACCTTTGCTATCAGAAACCTGCCATCTGATCTTGGGTTCATTAGGCCCTGCAGCTATGTGAGTCAGAAGAAACCTTTATTCCCAGACTTGGAACTTGTCTGCCTCTACAACTGTGTGATTCATTTTCTTGATAGAAACTCCTCTCTATTGGAGTACTCATGTGGCACTGTAGGATAAGCACTAGACTGCTAACCACAAGCTCAATGGTTAAAACCCACAATTTGCTCCTTGAGTGAATTCTGACTAATAGTGATCCTGAATAGGGTTTTCAAGGAATGGCTAGTGGTTTTGAATCTCAAACCTTGCAACTAGAAGTCAACTGCTTATCCTAAAGTATCACACCAGGATAAACACACACACACATATATAAGCACTGATGTTGTTTCTATAGGGAACTTAGCCTAAGACATACTTGAAAGAACTCTATTTTGGCAAAGTGCTAAAGTGTTTCTGCATTTATCAGTATTTCTTATTAGGCACCATTAAAAAGATTTGTTATTTAAAAATAGTTTGTAAGATTGAGACATAAAAATATGTAGTAAAATTCATTCTTAACAGGAGGAAGATGAGACTTTCTGCCACAGTAAAGATATTCAGCCTTGGAAATCGTCAGAGGGTTACTATGAGTCAGAACTGACCAGACAGCAAACACTGACAACAGCAAAATGCATTTCAGTATACAGCTGAATTCAATTTTCTACATGCCAACACTCACATAACTACCTCATAGCTCCAGAGTCAGAGCATAAAGCACCCTAAAATGTTCCACTGTCCATTCATTGTCAATCCCCCCACCATGAAATAAACATTAATTACTCATTCATTACTTTTGCCTCTTCTTGAACGTCATCTAAATGGACTTATACAGTATGTACTGTCCTTGGCTTGTTTTTTCATTGCTGTATTCTATCAGATGAATATAAACACTTTTCCTTTTTCCTCATGATGAACTTTTAGATTGCTCCAGTTTTGGGAAATTATGAATAGTGTTGCTATTAGTAACCAGGGATGATTTATTTGATGGACATATGCACTTGTTTCTCTTGGAAATTAAGTTTTAGTAAATACTAGCAATTTTTTTTCGAGATGATTTAACTATTTATACTTCCTCCAGTAATATGTGAGCATTCCAGTCACTTTGAAATTTTCAGTCTTTGTAATCTTAGATATTGGTAGTGTATTTCTTGTTAAATACAATTAGTCAGTTCTGATTCATGTATAGGGCTTCTGAGGAGCACGTGGTGAGTTTCAACCTATGACCTTGCAGCTAGCAGTTCAGTGCTTAGCCTACAGTGTCATACCAGGACTAGCATCTCATCATGATTTAATTTGCTGAAAACCTTTTTATATGTTTATTGCCCACTTGGCCATCCTCTTTAAAAGAGTTTAAGTCTTTACCCATTTTTAATATTGAGTTGCTTATCTTTGCTTCATTGATTAGCTTGGTTTTTTGTTTTTTGTTTTGATTTTCTGGACAAGTCTTTTTCCTGGTTACTGTCTTGCCTTTTCCCTTTTTGATGGTATATTTTAAGGACAATAAGTTCTTAATTTAAAGGAAGTTCTACTTATCCATCTTTTCCATT
Source organism: Chrysochloris asiatica (assembly GCF_000296735.1). Taxonomy (NCBI): domain Eukaryota; kingdom Metazoa; phylum Chordata; class Mammalia; order Afrosoricida; family Chrysochloridae; genus Chrysochloris; species Chrysochloris asiatica. The sequence continues at coordinate 1,343,218 of NW_006408681.1, forward strand.
ATGGTTAGTATTCTTTGTATACTATTTACAAAAACTACGTCTACCCCAAAGTCATGAAGAAAATTTCTTTACAATTTTTTATTATTTTGCCTTTAGCATTTAGGACTATGATCAATCTCAATTTCAGTTCTGTGTACAGTGTGAGGAATGAGTCCAGGTTAATTTTTTCCCCATATTGATATCCAATTACTTTGGTAACATTTATATCAAAGACTATTCCTTTTCCCTGAATTGCAGTACTGTGTATTGTAAATGGAGTGTCTATATAAATATAGATCTGTGTCTATTCCATTCTATTGGTTTCTCTATCATTGCCTTAGTACAAGTTGTTTTAATTATGATAGCTTTATAGTGATGAGTTTAAAAATTAGATTGTGTAAGTCCTCTGATTTTATTCTTCTCCTTCAAGGTATTTTTCTTACATTTTCATAAATATTTTAGAATCAGCTTTTAAAATGTTTGGCAAAAACAAAATAACCTGCTTTGATTTTTATTTGATTGCCTTGAATTTATATGAAGGGGCTTTAAAGAGTTCCTATAAAAATTTCATTATCTTTTAATTCCATTTTTTCCACAAACTTTTTGAAGCTCCCTAGATCAATTATAGATAACTGACCTTTTAGCAATATCGAATCTTCACAGTACAACTCTATACTGCTTTAGGAGTGAAGATTTCTTTCAGTAAAGTTCAATAGCTATCAGTATAGTGGGATTGTATGTCTTTGTTAGATTTGTTTTTTATTTTTGTTTTAAAATTTTTATTGTGAATTGAGTGATAGTTTACATGGGAGGACATCGGTTTTACACTTACTGTTTCATTGCAATGATTACCATCTCCTCCTATAAATCATCATTTAACAGTATTTGCTTCTATTCTCTCTGGGTTTTTTTGAGGGGGTGGAGTGGCGTTATACACAAAAACACTCAGGAATATATAATCATTTAAACAACCAAAGGTCACATTCTGCAGGCCTGCCTCCTGGCTGCAAGCATAGAGCCTTTCTCTTTCCATGTATGAGTCTAGAGTCCTCAGCTGCTCACTCTCTCCATATCCTCATCTCTGCCTCCGTCTCTGCTTCTCTGATAAGGTCCCACATTCCACCCATGCTCTTCTCCCTAGATATTGCTAAGGTCCTCTGTTCCTGGACTATAGGATTAACTACTGAGCCCTTTTTGTTACAAAACTTCTACCTTTACAGTTGTGACAGTCACAATTAATCATGATAACAATTACTCACTATTGAATCATAAGAATCTTATCCCCATCTCTTTTCACCAGACCCATCTAGACAAGATGAAAATTATTCAGTGGGGATTCTATATTCCCCCGCACACTCTGAAACTAAACTCCCTCTTGAAAACTTGCAAGCCAATCACTTCATGCCTTTACAGCTCCCTCATTTTTGGTAACCAATGTCTAAGTTGCTGTCCCTATCAACCCTGTATACAGAGGGGATAGGATTGATAGTTGATGAGAAGACTCCTTCCCTCTTGGTATTTTGATCTACTACATCCATAAGTATAGGTCATGTTCATCAAATCGTAGCAATTTACACTTGTTTCCTTTATCAAACAATTTTTTTTTTTTTTAATCTTCCTCTACTTGAGTTCTGATCATCAGGCCATCAAAGCTAAGTCTAATGGATACTATCTACAATTTTGGGCATTTTGGGGCATTTCCCCTCACTTTGTATCAGCTGGATACTTTGCTCTCAGCTTTAGCCCTCCGTGGCTATGTCCTTGTCCAAGGGCTCAGGAGTCCCCAGGTCTCACTATACTTCACACTAACCAGCCCTTCCTCTTCTCTCTCTCACCTCCAGGTCAATGAGAGTCTATGGAACGTGGTTGAACTCAGCCCATTTCTTCATTGTTGCCTTTCCCCCTCTTCCACTCACCAGTAGACCAACGTGGTCACCAACAAGCTTACATGTCTGCTCATGTGTTCCCTTTGAATATCTGTCTTAGAGGGGGATTTGTCCTGAAGGGACTTGATTGCTTGTCTTGGTGGCTCCCCGGTGAACAACTTGCTTGTTCTTGTAGTAGCCAATCAGATTGCCATTTTTGTTTTTGTTTTTTCCTGTTGGTTTTTCTTTCAAGAAGTATCTTCTATTCCTCTAGCTGCTCTAGTCTGGTCTGCTTGTTCTTTCAAGTGGTAATGTCCCACCTCAGAAGGTTCTGGATGGGGCTCAGGATTCCACCTAAGGTCCTATATACTACAGAGGCTTCACAAGAAGCCTATTTTACTGGGCAAGTTCTAGAACCCCTTTTGGGTATTCCAATCAGTTATAGGCTGAAGATGGGCTTACAAGCTTTCTGTAATCATGTTTTCCATTATTCCTTAGTATCCTGGATTTATTCTTAATTGGTATTTTGGATGTTATTGTAAACAGTGGGGAGTGTATTGAATTTGTAGGATAAGCACTGGACTGTGAACCATAGGTTGGTGGTTCAATCAAGCCCATTAGTCCCTCTGCTAGAGAAAGATGAGACTTTCTGCTCCTGCAAAGATTTACAGCCATGGAAACTCTCTACAGTGCTGCTATGAGTCAGAATCGACTAAACAACACTAAACAACAATAATTGTGAATATTATTTTTAATGTCATTTTCACATTGTTTATTTTATTGTTTTATTTACTGTCCTTGTAGTCAACAACAATACTAAGTCATCCTTTAAGCCTAATAATTTGTCAGTGTTTATTTTGTATTTTTGTTCTATAAACAATCCTGTCTTCTGTGAATAATGGAAGCTTTATTCCTCCCTTCATGATATTTACACTCTGAATTTATTTTCCTTTTCTATTGCACTGGTTATGGCCTCCAGGTCTATGCTGAGTACTCTTTCTATTCCCTATTATCTCTCCATAAAGGTGCACCTGTGAAACTATCGAAGAGAAACAAATGTTTTGCTAAATAGAGGACAATGATTAGAGGCTGGTACAAGGTTAAACAGGATTCATGCTGGGTTCGAATTAATGTGGCTTCATGGAGTTTCACAATGATTGAGTCAAAGATGGGAAGAAGTTCCAAAGACTTGTTTTGAAAGGTTATGTTTCCTTTGAAAGGTATTTTGATAATTTAGACCGTACTTCAGGATCCTAAAAAATATGGCGACAGGCTTGTTGGGCAAGTTAAAAGATTGGGTTCAATAAAGACACTGATCAAAACACAGGTAGGACTTCTAAAAAACAAAGGAGGAAATCTAGGAGGGAACTTCAGAAAAAGTAAAAAAAGGAAAAAAAAAAAAAAAAACTCAAAAAATCCCACAACAAAAAACCTCAAAAAGTGTGTTAGCCAAAGAAAAAGGTGGCCATTCAGCATTACAAGATACCTGTAGAGAGCTATAACATCATTCCACAGATTTGCTCCCAGATGTTTTTAAGTGCATGTATATGACCACACACACAGACACATGTACATCATACAAATAATCAAGATTTTAAAAAATACATTGCAATGCAAAGAATGTACCAATTCAGAGTTGAACCTTTTTGAGACAACACACATATATATGTGCTTTGAGAAAAACATGTGACTTAGTACTGCTACCAGCAGCATCTAATCCTCCCTTCTTAAAATGTATGTAATTAGTCATGGTAAATATCTGCAATGTAATTTGTTCTTCCTGACTTATAAAATTAGGAAGATCCTGATTCAGGGGCTGCTGTAAATCAGTCAATAATCCCATCTCCTAATTAAATGTGAACCTGATCTATTAGCCAAGCAACATGTAACACTTTTAAAGGTCCTTTTAAAGTTGCTCTTAATTATGTTGTTGTTATTAAGTGCTGTCAAGTCGGTTCCAACCCAAAGCGATCCTGTATAGGGTTTCCAAGGAGTGGCTAGTGAGCTTGAACTGCCAGCCTTGCAGTTCAAACAAACTGCAGCCTAGCATATTAACCCACAGCACCACACCTGAATTATAGTAACCTTATGAATCCAGGTCTGTTGAAGCATTGCTGGGGCAAGTGACATAAATGTCCATTTTTTCCATCTTTCATTCTAAGCCTCTTGCAGTGTTTGAGTCTTGTTCCAACTGTTACAAATTTAAGGTTACTCCTTTAAAAAGCAAAACAAAACAGATGACATTAGTTTTAATAATGGATTTTATTCAGTGTAGTATGTAGGATAACCACCTTTCTGCGACCCAAAAGGTTGGTGGTTCAAACCCTACACGGGGTCACTATGAGTTGAAACCAACTTGATGGTACTTAACAATAGCAACAACATTGTCATTTTAGCATTTAATCAATATGACATATTTTATATATTTTCCTTATACTAAGTATTCAATATTCAGTATTTCACATTTTATATGTCTGTCAAACCACTGAAAATCATAACCTCCCCAAGCTGACACAGAACATTAGTCATCACAGGTACAAATTGGTGTGAAATTCCAAACACAAGCGACTGGAAACCTCAGAAGCAAGGCCAGATTACCCAACAATAAAGGTAAGCAGAGGATTACTTGTGCGTATTTACTAATCCCTATTTTGCAATTTCACATGCATTTCACCATATCTTATCTTGCTTACTGGTCTTCTGTTTTTGTCAAGGATTGTAAATTGGAAGAGACTTTGATTCTGTAGAAAGTGCCATGAAGTTGGGAGAAAGATTCCTGCCATACCTAGAAGCAGAATCTCTCATGTGGTGCAACAATGTGAAACTGTTCACTACAGAGAAGTAAATAAACACAAATAAGCCTGTGTTTACCTTACTTATTGGATAATTTATCCCTGCTGAAAAGCAGAGGGACAGCAGAATAAGCTAACATCTAAGGAAAGTTACTTGTTTTCCTAACAGTAGTCAGAACTCACCTTTGGTTAAAATGAAGGTTTTATTAATGTTGATAGATTGTATCCTTCAGTGTGTTGAGGTCAATCTCTGAGGTCACAAGAACTAGATTATTTTTAGTAGTGCTTTTTTTGGGGTTATTTATATCAGCAAATCCAATGGATTCAGATTCCTTAGCAAACTATCAGGTCCTGCTGACAAGTATGCGCATAGCGCAAAATTGTGTGACCACATGTCACCTCCTTTCAGCTTCTTGTAAAATATTTCTTTGAGGCTCAGTTGGGTATAAAGGCACTTACTGTCAGTGGGAGTTTGTCAAGGAATCAGGATGATAAGGAGTGTCAGATGCATTTAACTAATCAGGAAGTATCTGCAGGGACAGGAGCCCCTGGTCACTACACAGTTAGTGGACTTGACTGCTTGCTGAAAAGTTGAAGGTTCAAGTCCACCCAGAGGCCTGGTGACCTACTTCTGAAAAATCAGCCATATGAAAACCCTATGGAGCTCAGTTTTACCCTGATACACATGGAATTGCTGGGAGTTGACTGTTTTGCTGTTGTTTTATCTCAAGGAGTAAGTAAGTGTTATCATGGAAGTCTTCCAGAAGGAAACAGTACTGATGGAGTGCCTCTATCACACCTATACAGGTATCTATAATTTGTCTTAAGGAGCCCTGGTGGCACTCAGCTGCTAACTGAAAGGCCAGTGGTTAGAATCCACCAGCTGCTTTGTGGGAGAAAGAACCACCAGAGTGCAGCCACTTGGAAACCATGTGGGGCAGTTCTATTCTGGGTTGCACTGAGTCAGAACTGAGTTGAAAACAATGGAGATTTTTCATCTGTCATAGGCAAAAGGTAAAAAGAACTACTGGTATTGTGATTATATTAATCATGTGGCTTACCTTGCCTTGATAACATAGAGTATAGTTAGAATATGGTTAAGGATCCTGATATCCTTGGGGAAAATCTGTCTTAGACATCACTGTTGTCCACCGTCACCATGCATCATTAAAGATTGCAGGAAAGTCTCCACAGGTGGGAAGCATGGGTAACAATGCCATGCTCACTGTATAAAGGCTGCCAGCATCAGACACTTTTTTTTTTCTCTCTCTTTCTGTCTTTGCTTTACTATTATTATTATTATTATTTTTAAGGTTTTTATTGTGGATTGAGTGAAAGTTTACAGGGCACATCATCAGTTTCACATTCAACCATTCATATGACTTGTTTCATTACATTGATTATAATCCCCTCCATACATCATCAGTTAACAGTGTTTCTATCCTCTTTAGCTTTTTTTTCTTTTGGGGTGGGTGGGGAAACTTTGCCTTTTT
>NW_006408681.1:1349446-1352923 GCF_000296735.1 Chrysochloris asiatica
TTTTACATTTATCTGTGGATATCCAGGGCTCATGTATGCGATTACTAACAAGCATAGCTGAATAATCAGATGAGGGACAGTTTGCTATGTCTGCTAGGTGGCTAAAGTCTGATCCTCAGAGCCTATGGTTTGGACGGTCTGCAACGCTTGGGCCCACAGGGACATGAACTCCTGACCAGGTCCATCAGACACTTTTTAAAGAAGTCTCTGTTAACCTCTTACCTCAATTTCCCAATAGTTTTGTTACATTCACACAAATTTTTTTTTTCCAGATTACGGTCTGGCTAGCAGGCCCCTGCCTACCCCAAAATTTGGGAGCCACAAGGGCATGTGTTAAAGTCATTAATAATCACACACATAGGGTCACCTTAAGAGTCCTGGTGCCTGGTGTGGTGCTGTAGGATAAGTACTGGACTGCAAACTGGAAGGTTATTGGTTCAAACCTACCAGCCACTTCTTGGAAACTCTATACAGGGTCACTAAGAGTGGAAACCAACTGGCCAGCACTTCCCTCTTTCTTTATCTGTCACTGTATTTATCACAAAGAATTGCCTACTGCTGGACAGTGATTTTTAAGGGTTAATTTCCCTTCTTTTTGCAATAAAAAAAACCTGAGATCCTTTGTCTTGTTAAAACTAGCTTTGCTCCTTTTCTCAGCATTTAGTGTGATACTATTAGACCTACTACCATCATGTTTTGGAGCTATAATACTTGGAGACTGGAGAAGCAAATTCTCAGTGTGATGGTCAGGTGGCAATTTATTAAAAAGTCCACCTAGACAATATTTAGAGATGAGTCTACCTTTTTGATGCTGTAAATTTGTCTCAGGGCCATGTGTGTGAAAGGCACTTGCTCTGCAAATGTTCAGACAGGGAGAAGTACACTGCTGGAATACTCTGAGTGCTTACTATTGTCTGAGTGGGAGTGTTGGTATTTTTCCAGCAAAATAAAGCCATGTCATCACATTTGAATTTTCAAGAGGATATATCCTGCAAAGGTGAAAACGGATAGTTGCAAGTTCCTAGATTTTTCTCTAAGACGGTATTGGGCAGTTTGGATCTTAATTAAAAGTTATCTTCCAACAATACTCTTCTTAATATGCTAAGGGTTTAAAACAAACACTCTTTAAGACAATAATCCTCAATAACTGTGGAAGTCTGTTTGATAATATTACTCCAGCTGGGAAACTGGAAACTTCCTGCTTCTGGTGGAGGTGAAGGTGAGCATGAACGTCAAAATGCTCTGTGGAAGGGTCTTTAAGATGTCAAACTTCACAAATTTCAGCAACTTTATTAGCCACTTCCAGTATTACATATACTACAGTAACCTAGTCATGCTGGTGGCACTGTAGGTAAAGCACTGGACTGCTAACCACAGGTCAGCAGTTCAAATTCACCAGCCCCTCCTCAGGAGAAAGATGAAGCTTTCTGCTCCCATAAAGGTTTTGTGGTGCTGTGGGTTAATGCACCAGACTGCAAAATTGTTTGAACTGTAAGGTCAGTTGTTCAAGCTCACCAGCTGCTCCTCGAAAACCCTATACAGGGTAGCTATGGGTTGGAACCGACGCAATGGAACTTAACAACAACAACAACAACAACAATTTACAATCTCAGAAACCTTAAACAGTGTCACTAAGAGTCAGAATTAACTCAAAGGCACCTAACAACAACAGCAAGTCTCTGATAAGATCTTATACGTTTAGAGGGTCAGTTACAGACCAAAGCCTACATGCAGCAGACCATAAATTACAGCAAAGAAAACCCTATGGGGCACAGTTCCACTCCAGCACAATTAGCCATCGTAAATTGGAATCAACTTGGTGATAACATGTTTGATTTTGGTTATCCACCTGGAGGCAGGACAAAAAAGTGTGCCCATCAGAGTAAATTAAATTTGGTCTATTCTAGGTAAAAATTATGTCTTTGAGTGTTTGCAGAATTATTATGATTACTGTGTAGGGGGTATTTATCTTATTCCTAAAAATAATATATATAACCTGGCAATGTACCATTTTCCCAGAATTACAGTCCCTGCATCTCAAAGAACTTGACAGCTATAGCGCATACTTCAAAGTTGCTAACAGCCACATGCATATGACCATCTCATCAGTCTTTGAAGTATGGTATAAGCAAATAGCATTTATTTATGGCCTTAAAGGGTGAATTGGTAGGTTCTGGAGGTAAAAGTAAAACCTCCTGACAAGAGGGGTGAATAGTATCATTGACTACATTCCTAGTGTAAAGTGTCTCACAGGTTGCGCCCATACCAGCACTGTGGCATCCTCCTTTGAAGCAGGTGAATCTGCTGCTGAAGGCAAGAAGCTTTAAATCCAGGGAACATTCTGGGTTCATTGATTATAGCTCCCTTCACACATCACAGCAGGCAGGACATATAGAATTGTCCTCCGGATACAATGGAAATTTCAGTCCTTGGATGAGTAGAGTGGATTGATGCTCCCATGAATGGCAGTCACCAAGGAGTAATAAAACCAGTATGCATGTAGTAATGGTCAAGACTGTGTGTATCCACACATATAGAAGCCAGGGTAAAAGAGAAGGCGGTAGGACAGTGTGTCTCATAAGCAGGATACTCACACACTGCATAAACATTTGAAAGATATATACAGGTCATCTGAGTAATGTCTTTATTATATTGAATAAGAACTATGCAAAATTAACACTTTCTTTTTGCAGCAATGTATAACTCTCTCTACTGAATCAAACAAGTGACTTTCTTCTGTTCATACCACTTTTAAAGCTCTCCATTGTCAGTGGGCATCATCTGATTGGGGCCATACTACTTCTGATTCTGAAACTTTTTCAGAATAAGGGGTATGTCCTTGTTCAAAGCGCAATTCCTGTGGAAAAATGTTTAGCTTCAGGGAGTAAATATGCAGAGTCAGAGCAGTGAGGATCTGTTTTGATCCCTGTAGATATATGGATATTGTCCTATAATTGACAGCAATGTACTTCAGGATAGACATTTAAATATTATTTAAAAAATGAATACACCCTCTCCAAGACTGAAATTCAAAGGGAATGCATGAGTAGACATGTAAGCTTGCTGGAGACCATATTGGTCTACTGGTGAATGGAAGAGGGGGAAAGGCAGCAATGAAGAAATAGGCTGAGTTCAACCATGTTCCATGGACTCCCATTGCCCTGGATGGAGATGAGAGAAAGAAGAGGAAGGGCCTGTTGGTCCAAAGTGAGATGAAACCTGGGGACTCCTGAGCCCATGGACAAGGACATAGCCATGGAAGGTTAGAGCTGAGATAGAAGTATTCCGCTGATATAAATTGAGGAGAGATGTACAAGAATGCACAAAATGTAGACAGTATCCATTTGATCTAGCTTTGATGGGTTGATGATCAGAACTCACCTAGAAAGAAAAAGAATTGATAAGGGAAACAAGTGATACAATTTGATGAACTTGACCTATACTTATGGATGTGGTAGCTCAAAATACCAACTGAGA
>NW_006408681.1:1353087-1366735 GCF_000296735.1 Chrysochloris asiatica
CCTATCCAGAGAAGCAGTGTCACCAAAGATGGCGGCAGAGATGAGGACATGGAGAGACAGAGAGACAGAACATCTGAGGACTCTGGACACATGGAAAGAGAGGGACTGAGTGCTTGCATCTAGGAGGCAGGCTTGTAGAATGTGTCCTTTGATTGTTTAAGGTATTAGATATTCCTGAGTGTTTTTGTGTACATCCCCCCCACACACACACCCAAAGAAAAATAAATAAAAAATGAACAGAGGGAATAGAAGCAAACTGTTGAATGATGATGCATGGAGGAGATTGTAATCATTGCAATGAAACTATGAGTGTAAATCTGATGTTCTCTCATGTAAACTATCACTCATAATAAAAACTTAAAAAAAAAAAAAAAGACAACACCATTCCACTTCAATTTCTTATCCCAGTCATAGTAAACCATATGATTGTCTGATTCAAAATGGCCAATAATAATCTATTTTAACTCGCTAATGCCTAAGATATTGATCTTTGTGCATTCCATTTCATTTTTGACAATTTCCAATTTTCCTAGATTCATACTTCATACATCCCACATTTGGATTATTTGCAACTGGTTTCTCTCTCTCTCTCTCTCTCTCTCTCTCTCTCTCATTTTCAGTTTTGTCACATCAGCAAACGAAGGTCTCAAAACTTTTGCTCCATCAATGTCATTAAGGTTGACTTAACTTTAAGGAGCTCTGGTAGCATAGTAATTATGATTCGGGCTGCTAACCTTAAGATCAGCAGTCATGGGAGAAACATGAGGCTTTCTGCTCCCATAAAGATTTACAGCCTTGGAAACCCTATGCAGGGTCACTATGAATCGGAACCGATTCCATGGCATGTCACCACCACCACCAACTTTGAGGAGGCAGCTCTTCCTCAGTTGTATTTTAAATGCTTTCCAACATGAGAGTCTCATCTACTGGCACTATATCATTCAATGTTCCACTGCTATGCATACAGTTTTGAGTGACCAATTTTTTCAGAAGTGGATCACCGGGTTCTCCTTCATTGCCTCTTTCCAAAGATGTAGTTTTTCCTATAAGACATCTGTTTGTTGTGTTGTGAAATGCTGTTGAGTCGATTTCAACCCATAGTGAACCTTAATCCTTGCTAAAACAAGATAAAAGCACAAGGCAGAGAGGGAGACAGTGGGAAAAGAAGGAAAAGGATCTAAGCCTGGAAGAAGAGCCAAGACCAAAAAGTTTCAGCATGGTTTCTTATGGTGAGCAAAACTATTTTCTTTTTTTATTAAGAGATTAAACCAATAGATAAGGAACATAAAGATCTAAGCTCCACTGTTTGGGCAAGCCTTACATGAAGCCCCCTAAAATCCTTTTCATCAGCATGGAGAAATCTGTACTAATGGAAAAGTACCAGGGAGACTCACGATTGTTGTATGGCCTTACACTGAGAAGGAAGCAAGCGAGAACTGTGCTTGTGTCTAGGCCGTGGCGTTAGGTGTTAGACTCAGTTTTCCTCAGTCACTTGGCCTAGAGAGCATACTCTTCAGAGCTGCAATTTCAGTATATCACAATCAGGATAAGGTATGGACTTTGGAGCAAAAAATGCTTGTTTAAATTCTACCTCAGCCTATGCATTAGTGTATCCTATTGGACAAATCACTGATGAGCCTTGCTTTCATAACGTATAAAATGGGATGAAAATTATACCTTCAGGCTTGGTGTGAAACTGAAAGGCAATATTGAAAGCACCCCGTACATATAGTAACTGCTCAGTAAGCCTTGAATGCATTTGATAGTATATTACTCAGAATGGAGAGACGAAGCAAACCTAGTAAAATAATATATAAAGGTTTCATTTTTAATTTTTAGATTTGGTTAAAAAAAACAATAAAAAATAAGTAAACAAAAATAAATTGCAGTGTATTACTTAATAGAGCTCTTCTAGCTCTAGTTTTTGTGACTCCCACAGAGTGATTGAGTGGGACCATGCAAATAAGGCATGTTGTTGTTGTTAAGTGCCATTGAATGGGTTCCGACCCATAGCGAACCTGAACAGGGTGTCCGAGGCTGTAAATCTTTATGGGAGCAGAAAGCCTCATCTTTCTCCCGCAGAACAGCTGGTAGTTTCGAACTGCTGACCTTGTGGTTCGCAGCCCAATTTGTAACCACTGTGCTACCAGAGCTCCTTGGGTTTATGTGTCGACTTGGCTAGGCTATGATTCCCAATAGTGTGCAATTGCCCTCCATTTTGTGATCTGATGTGATTATCTTCCCTTGTGTCATCCTGACTTCTATGTATTAAGGAACCCTGAAGGTGCTGTAGGATAAGCACTGGACTGCTAAGTACAAGGGCGGCAATTCAAACTCACCAGCCACTCCTTGGAAAAAAGATGAGACTTCTTATTCCTACAAAGATTTAGTCTCTGCTACCCTATTCAGGGTCTCTAGGAGTCTGAATTGACTGGATAGCCGTGGGTGGGATGTGTTAAGGAGGCAGAATTAGATTGTGTTGACTTCTGGTGCGGCACTGGAGGACCAGCCCTTCATTGGGATCCACAGGTTGACAGTTCAAACCTACCAGTTGTTCCTTGGAAACCCTGTACAGTGTTGCTATGAGTCAGAACTGAGGACATTTAACAACAACAAATGTTGACTAGCTGCTCCTGGGAAACCCTATGCAGGGTCCCTAGGAGTCAGAAGAGACTCCATGACACTTAACAAGATGTGTACATTATGCTTGTGATACTAATGAGGCAGGATTAGGGTAGGTTGTACTCAAATCACCAATCTTGCTTGAGTCACAAGAAGATGCTGTCCTGGCTGAAGAACTGTATCTTGACTCATTCTGGATCCTGATTTATAAACTGGTATTTCCCTAATGTAGTCCTTGTGTGCCACTGTTGGATAAGGACTGCTAACTGCAAGGTTGATGGTTCAAACCCAACAGCTGCTTCTTTAAAACCCCACTCAAAGAACTTAACAACAACAATTTCTCTAATAAACCGCATAATTGTATTGTGTGAGTTTTGTGGTCTTTGAAGTGAATTATTGATCCCAGCAGAGAAGTGGGAGGGACGGTGGGTATCTGAAATGGTATAAAGTCTGGAGAAATGAGGGATCAGCCTTGGATTGTTGATCTTGATTCTACTTCCCCCTTGTGAAGTTAGAGGAGGTCAGACACACCTGTCACACCAGTTTTACATATGGCTTAGCCATAAACAAACCTTATGAACAGACAGGAACTTTAATCTGAAGCAAACTCCCTATGCGTCAGTGGTGCCACCCCAGCAGCATCAACTGGAGATTAGTCTCCCTAGCAATCTCTCATGTCAACCTTCAGATGGCGGAGCCCAGTAATTTACAACTCCCCTACCTCCAGCACAGAAACTGGAAGGTATGTGTTAGGTTGCACCTCCCTCGTTTATTTGTTTGCTTCCATAAATCCATCTCTTTACTGCTTTGAGCACATCCTCCTCAGGATTCAGAAGTAGGACTTATTGTTGGTGAGGACCAGAGATATTTTGTGCTACTTTCTTACCGGAAAAGATTAGCGACAACTTCCAATTCATTAAAAAGAAGAAGAAAATTAAAATTGTGTTTGAATGTCTTTATTTTTGCCAGAAGGGACTAGGAGGAACACATTTTCCACAGCCGTCCATTCCACAGGTCAAAGGAAAGCCTTAAAGATGGGCTTTACTCTTGGCCACATTAAACTATTTTATTCATTCAACAGAATGTGTTGAATATCTACCATATGTCAGGTACTTTATTAGAAACATAAAAGTGAATAATGGGCTCTCTCGTTGGCCTCTTTAACTGGTCATGACCCAACCATGCTAGTGGTCACAGATGTCCTTTAAAAGTCTAAATTCTTTGTGTTACATTCCTAAATGCTGACTCTGGGAAGTGCTCCAAGCTCATCTTCCTTCCATCCATTTTGAGATCAACACATAGCACACCAGGAAGTCCTCAATCTGTTTGCTTTTTATTTCCTCATCTATTCTCATTTGATTTTTATCTTGGTCTTGGAACATCAGGATTTTGAAAATTGTATTTCCACCTTATACTCTATACCAGAAGCAAGTTGAATGCAGCCTTGGGTTCTTGCAGGCCCAATTAGAAGTCTCTCCCCAAGCCCTCACCATCACCATCCCAGACCCAAGAACAGGCAAACCTTGGTGGATCTGTTAACTTTCAGGGACCTCCTCAACCCACCTGTGCAATCCAGTACAGCCAGCACGGTTCCAAGACTTTGGACCCCACAAAGCCCTAAACTGCTCAGCAGATGTGGTTGTTATTGTTGTTAAGTGCCAGCAAGTCAGTTCTGACCCATAGTGACCCTGTATAGGGTTTCCAAGGAGCAGCTGGTGAGCTTGAATCATTGACCTTGCAGTTCAAACCGACTTTGCAGGCCAGTGCATTAACCCACAGTGCCACACCAGGACTCAGTGGCTAGACTTTATGAATTCTTGTTGGGAAATCATCTATGCAAAGCTCAGTCATTAATTGTTGAACCGTTCAGAACCTGAATGAGTTAGAATGCCTGATAGAACCGTATATGCCATTAGCTATTGCCTGAGGCCTGCCGGGCTTCGGGATGACTTCTCCTTAGCCTTTCAAATCACCCAGCTTGGCAGTTTAACTAACGAATGGTCTGCACAGCTGGCCCCTGACTTTTAGGTGACTTCTGCTGCAAGCAAGTCTCAGAAGCAGATGCTCATGCTAGAATTAAGGAGCCCTTCCTATGAATTCAAACTGTGACTGCATTTCACAGCAAAACACTTGTCTTTCCTATCAGTAACGCTCCTCATCAAAAATGAGAGTGTTATCCCCCAGGCTTGAAGGAGCTGGGATGTTTCTAGTAAGAGAAACTATGGAGTGTAGATAGAGGAATTAGGATTAGTGAGGAGAAATCAAAAATTTATTGAGCACCTGCTATTTCCCAGTACTTTAAACTTCATCATGTCTCCATTTGGTTTTCTTGTTAGTTCCTGTGGAGTCTATTCTGATTTGTGCTGACTTCATGTGAACAGAGTAGAATTACCTGTCTGGTCTTTTTTTCTTTTGTTTTACTTCAGAACAATATTCATAGGTCGTTTCCCCTCAAATTTCTATTACTAAATAGCTGTGGTAAACTTTTAAACTTTCATTGTTTTTATGATTTATTTATTTACAGGACTCTGGGTGCAATTGAACTACCAATCTTTGGCTAGTAGTCGAGTGCTTAACTGTTTGCGCCACCAGGGTCTCCACATGTTAAGTTGTTAACTGTTGTCAAGTGAGTTCCAACTAGTAACAACCCTGTATAGGGTTTCTGAGGAGCAGCTGGTAGTCCCCTCATAACTTCATTTAATTAGGAAGATACTCCCTTTTATCCTATTTTGCAAGTAAGGAAACTGAGAGACTCGGAGAGAGGAAGTAACTGGTCCATGGCTGCATGGCCCAGAAATGGTAAGGCCATGATTGCAGTCAGATCTATCGACAAAACCCGTCTATGTTGCACAATGCTGGCGTCCTCCAGAATGAAGTTCCGTCATTTGCTTGCCGGGTGACTCTGCCAACCACTTACCTTTCTGAGTCTCAATGCCTGCTCTCTCCCTTGGGAATAGCACCACACCAGCTGATTTCACAGGTACTTGCCATAGATAGATGTGATGGTGTATGTAAAGGCATTTTGAAAACTCAAAACCCCTAAGGCCTGGAGTCAGGATTAACCACACATATGAGGTCAGATCTGACCTCAGGGCCTTTGTATGTGTCCAAGTGATTGTAAACTTGGGCCATCATTTACAATGGAAACACAAGTCTCCCCATGGAGCAGGCAGTGAATTGGATTGTCAAAAGTTTCAAGTGGCTCCCCTTCACTTGGATGAATCTCAAGGAGGACTGGAACATCCTTCCTCCCTCAGCTTCTGGGCTAAGCAGCTGGGAAATATCTGGCAAGATCCAAGCCTGGAGGGCTACTTGAGTTTTCTCTCCTTTCTGAGAAAGGCAGAAAAGGAGAAGAGAGTTCGCTATAATATTTGGGAGGGGGCAGAAACAGTAGGGAAGGCTGGTTGTATTGACCAAAACAAACCAGCAGATACCTCCATCTGTGTGAAGCATGAATCACATGGTAGGTCCAGAGAGGGGCGCCAGGACAGGGCCACAGGCACTGTCTTCCAGGATCAGAGAGTATGGGAGGTGGAGAACACAGACCAATCCCTGATATCAGCTCACAGAAGGGGATCTTTGAGCTACAGAAGCATCTGAGACAGAAATTTGAGATAAAGTCACATGAAAGACTGAAGGATCACCTTGGGATTAGACTATCCAAGTTAACTATAGAGAAGATCTTTCTCTATAGAGTTTACCAAGATGCTGGTTAGAATTCACCAGTATGCTCAGCTGTTAGGAAAACAAACCACTTGCTGTCAAATCAGCTCATGGGAACCCCATGTATGTCAGAAGGAAACTGTGCTCCATAGGATGTTTACTGGATGGTTTTTGGGAAGTAGATAACTAGGAATTTCTTATAAAATGCTTCTGGGTTGGCTTGAACCTCTAATCTTTCAGTTAGCAGCCTTTCAGTAGGTAACCCAACACGTTAGCCATTTTCATTCTCTGGAGACATTGAAAAGCAATGGATTCTTTCTTCTAGCTTACCAAGTTCACTTTATTACTATAATTCATGATCTTTATTTGAAAAAGATTATACTAAGTGTTCTTGTGTGAATGCCAGTTTATTTTCACATAGGCAGGAGCTCTGGTAGCGTAGTGGTTACGAATCGGGCTGCGAACCTTAAGGTCAGCAGTTCGAAACTACCAGCTGCTGGGAGAAAGATGAGGCTTTCTACTCCCTTAAGGATTTACACCCTCGGAAACCCTGTACAGGGTCGCTATGGGTCGGAACCGACTCGAAGGCACTTAACAACAACAACAACAACAATATGTTATCTAAACAAAACAAAATCTTCGCTGTTGAAAATCAAGAATAACCTTCTTTTCCTATGTGGCTGTTATGTGCTGTTAAGCTGATTCTGTTATAGGGTCTTTGTAGGACAGAGTTGTTGTTGTTAGGTGCCTTCAAGTTGGTACCGACTCATAATGACCTTATACACAGCAGAACGAAACACTGCCCGATCCTAGGCCAACCTCACTATTGTTGCCACACTTGAGTCCATTGATGCTGTCACTTTGCCAATCCATCTCGCTGGGGGGTCTCCCTTTTTTTCTCTGACCCTCCACCCTACCAAACAAGATATCCTTCTCTAGCAACTGGTCCTTCCTGACAATATGTCCAAATTATGAGAGACGAAGTTTGCCTATCCTGGCATCCAAGGAGCACCTGGCTGCACTTTTTCCAACACAGATCTGTTGGTTCTTTGGCAGCCCATGGCACTTTTAATATTCTCCTCCAACACCATAACTCAAAAGCATCAATTCGTCTACGGTTTTCCTTATTCACTGTCTGGCTTTCGCATGCATATGATGTTATTGAAAATACTATGGCTTGCGTCAGATGCACCTTAGTCTTCAAGCTCTGACATCTTTGCTCTTCAACACTTTAAAAAGGTCTTGTACAGCAGATTTTCCTAATGCAATATGTAGTTTGATTTCTTGACTGCTGATTCCATGAATGGTGATCCAAGAAGAATGAAGTCCTTGACAACTTCAATTTTTTTCTCCGTTGATAAGAATGTTGTTTTTTGGTCCAGTGGTAAGAATTTTTGTTTCCTTTACATTGAGATGTAATCCATACTGAAGGCTGTGTTCTTTGATCTTCATCAGTAAATATTTTAAGTCTTCTTCACTTTAAGCAAGCAAGGTTGTGTCATCTGTATATTGCAGGTTGTAATGAGTCTTCCTCCAATCCTGATGCCACGTTTTCCTTCATATAACCCAGCTTCTCAGATTATTTGCTCAGCATACAGGTTGAATAAGTATGGTGAAAGAATACAGCCCTGTCACAAATTATTGAATTATTGAATAATTCAAATTATGGAATGATGCAAATTACTGAATTATTGAATGATGCAGAAAGCATCAAGAGAAGATGGAAGGAATATGCAGAGTACCAAAAGCAAATGGTTGATGTTCAACCATTTCAAGAGGTAGCATATGACCAAGAGCCAATGATAATGAAGGAAGAAGTCCAAAGTTCATTGAAGAAATTGGCAAAGAATAAGGCACATAAAAATTGAAATCTTTCAAGAAAGTGAAGCGGCACAGGATGCACTCACTCATCTATGCCAAGAAATTTGGAAGACAACTATCTGGCCAGCTGATTGGAAGAGATCTATATTTGTGCCCATTCCAAAGAAAGGTAACCTAACGGAATGTGGAAATCATTGGACGATATCTTTGATATCCCATATGAGTAAAGTTTTACTAAAAGTAATACAGAAATTTCTACAGGCATGTAGAGGTCCTATGTCAGGTTCTAGCCTCGACAAGGAAGTGTGGGTGTTATGAAGAAGGGAGATCTGGTGGCGAAAAGGATAGAGACAGAGAGAGATGAAATATATACAAAAAAGACAGACACACAGATACAATGCAAGCTGGCAGGTAGACAGATCTGCAAACATATTGCCCAGCACTGCCCAGCATTGCATGCAGAACTCACTCTACCTCAGCCTTTTATTCTCTTTTTTAGGGAGGGATTTATTACAAAGGAAGGATGTAATTCACAAAGGGAGGATGTGATTAAGACAGGATACAGAACTGAAATGTGATTAATCATTCAAAACAGGACATAATGATTCACAGGAACAACTTTTAAGATATTTTCATAGTTTTTTCTTAACAATCTAACATTTTTATCTTTACAGAAAAAAGGTTCAATCAAGCTGTTATATATGAATTTTTAGGCTTAAATGATCTAGAGTAGCGATGTGCAGTTTCTTAAGGATACATAACATAAAGCAAGGTTCCTGAAAGGAGCCAAGCTGTCTCTGTACACTTTGCAAACTTTTGTTTGTGAGCAAGATCTCAGGCACCGGGCTTCATTTATCTATACCTAAAATGCTACATTGTTCTTAATTATCACATTCCTATATACTTTTAGGAGGAAGAAGAGCATCTGGGTTAAACTGATTATATTCAGAGGTGGTTCAATGGGACTGCCACTGATCAACCCAGGGGCTGCGTATGCTGTCCCCAGCACAAGCATATATTCACAGAGAACTTGCAGAGGTTCAAGCCAGATCCAGAAGAGGTTGTAGAATGAGGGATATCATTGCTGATATCAGATGAATCTTGGCTGAAAGCAAAGAATATCAGAAAGGTGTTTACCTGTGCTTTACTGACTACGCAAAGGCTTTTGATTGTGTGGATTGTGACAAGTTATGGACAATACTGTGAAGTATGAGTATTCTGGAACACTTAATTGTGCTCCTGAGGAATATGTACATGGGCCAAGAGGCAGTTGTTTGAACAGAACATGGGAACACCGAGTGGTTTAAAATTAAGAAAGGTGTGTGACAGGGTTGTATTCTTTCACCACAGGACAGAGTAGAACTGTCCTATAGGGCTCCCTAAGCGGATCTCCAGGCCTTTTTTCCCCACTAAGCTACTGGTAAGTTTACATAGCTAACCTTTAGGTTAGCAGCTAAGTGTTCAGTCAAGGCTACTAGCACTACTTTCTGTTTCCTGTAACGCTGAACATTTTCCTAACATGAAAGATGTTAGGAATTAAGGATGAGGGAAAAGAAGGAAAAAAACCTTGATTATCCTGTGACCCAGAAATAACCCTTTGGTGGAATAACTTACTGAAATTATCCTTCCACATAATTCTTTACCATATATTTTCTAAAAATAAGATCACACTCTGAACTGTTGCTTTATGTGCTTTTTTCCCCCCACTTGATAATAAGTCTTTCTAAATATTAATTCTCATCTTCAATATCATTTATGAAGGGAAAGAGTATTCTCTAATATTGATGTAACAACGACTCCGCTATTGCTCAGATATTCAGATTGATGACAATTTAATTTTTAAATTTGGGGGACAATATTTAAAATAGACCAAAAAAATATAAAGAGTCATCAGAAAGATTTCCATGTGACAGTTGTATTTTGACTGCTATAAAAAGATAGTGATAAAAATCCTGATACTTATATCTGTGAGTTTATCTTAAATTATAATATTTGTATAAACTATTGGAAGAGAATCAAGTTGTATGCACATTTCTCTAACTTTTTAATTTTGAAAATATGTAAGCATATAAAAAACTGGAAAGATGAGAACAATGCACACTCACATAGTCTTCACCAAGATTATTCACTTTATTTGCTTTAGCACTATCTAGAAATTTATACTTAAAAGTATTAAATATTACCAACATCATATTTCCCCTTTAAATACTCTATTACACATCTTCTACAAAAAAAGTCATTCTGCTACTTAACCCTAAGACCATTTCACACCCCCAAAATTTAACAATGATTCAAAAATGGTATCCAAATTTCACCAATAGTCCCCCAAATGTCCTATTAGCTATCTTCCCACATCCAGGATCCAGTGAAGATTTATGCATTACATGTTATTTTAGTATCCTTTAATCTGGAATAAAGGAGGCACAGAGTCACAAACAGTTAAGCATTCATCTGCTAACAGAAAGGGTGTCAGTTCAAATCTACCTAGTGACTCAGGGTGGTAAAGACCTGGTGATCTGCTCCCTTAAAGATTATTGTTGTTAAGTGCCATTGAGTTGGTCCTGACCCATAGCAACCCTGTATAGGGTTTCTGAGGATCGTATGGTAAGTTTGAACCACTGATCTTGTAGTTCAAACTGACCTTATGGTCGAGTGCTTATCCTACAGCATCACACCAAGACTACAACCTAGAAAACTCTATTGTACAGTTCTACTTTGTCACATGAGGTTCTATGAATCAGAACCAGCTTGACAGCGTACACTAACAACTACAATCTAGAATAACTCCTTTGCGTTTTATTGTCTTTCATGATATATTGGTTATCTATTTCCACATAATAAATTCTTTCAAAACTTAGTGGCTCAAACTAGCTATAAACATTTATTAACCCACAGAGTGTGTGAATCAGAAATCTGGGGATAACTTAGCTGTGCTGTTCTGGCTTAAAGTCTCGCCTGAAGTTGCAGTGAATAGGCCATATGAGGATGTAGTCTTCTCACGGTCTGCTTGAAGCTGGGGGGCTACCTCCCAAGTGAAACACTCAAATAGCTGACAAAGTGGTTCTGGCTGTTGGCACAAGGCCTCAGTAATTCACAACACAGTGATTACCTTCCTCCAGAGTGACTTATCCAAGAGAGAGCAAGGTAGAAGCTACAATGTCTTTTATGACCCAGCCTCAGAAGTCATATACAGTCATTTCTGCAATATCCTGTTGTCTGAGTGGAGAGAAATAAGGTTGGGCCTAATCGATGTGGGAATACCAGGAGGCGAGAATCGTTAGGGGCCTCTTGGAAGGTAGCCACCATGCATAATGCCATCACTTTTTGGTTGTACAGGCCAGTTTTCTTGTAGAATATCACACTTTCTAGATTTGCCTGATTGTTTCCTTATAAGTAGATACAGACAATGTTGTATACTTCCCATCCCAGATTCCCTATATTAGGAGGCCCACAGTTTGTTCTGTTGTTGGTTGTGCTAAATTTGGCCACTTAGTTGAGGCAGCATCAATAATCCTAGATATTTGGAGTCAATATTACCTTCTTGACAGTCTCTTTTGGGGAAACATTAAATTCACATGCTATACTTGACCTAATCTCCCTACAGAAAAAATAAAATGTGTTTCAGTGTATTTTTATACTACTATTTAGCAACCACCAGCTGTGTATATATGTGAGTATGTGTACATAAGTGTGTGTTTCATGTTGAGATTGTTAGACATTCTGGACAAAATTATGCGTGTTCAGTAGAAGAGAAGGTACACATTTGTCTTCTTCTTCTTATTTTGTATTCTCATTGCCTTACACAATTCTAGTTTATCAATATTGTTGTTGTCCAGTGCTGTTGAGTCCGTTCTGACTCATGGAGACCCTGTTCAAGGTTCCTGAGGAGCAGCTGGTGGGTTTGAACCACTGATCTTGCAGTCCAAACTGACCATTTGGTCCAGTATTTATCCTACACCACCGCACCCTTAATAGATGTATATTGACTAAATAAATAAACAAAAATGAAAAGAAACTGGGAGAAGTGGAGTTGCATGCTTCAATCTATAAAAATGTGGAAACCAGAATATTACCTTCAACTAAAAATAAAATCCCTGGATATCGCATCCACTCCTATTCCCCTCTCAGGCCCGTTTTAGGGTTTTCAATCCTCACTGAACTCAGGTCCTGACAACACCAGTGCTCTGGAATCGAACAGAATCTAAGTCTCATCTCTGTGTTTCCTTAGAAAGCACACTGCATTCAAAACCAGCTTTTCTCTTTCTCCACCACAATTATAAAATGCTTGCATGATATCTTGAGCCTTGCTCAACTATTTAGTCACTCTGGGAAGGAAGTACAGATTAATGACATTTTCCTAATGGCAAGGTCACGCTAAATAGAATTGCCAGAGCTAATCTGAGTACACTTCTGTGTTCAGAATTATCCTCTCACATTCAATTCTATTTTCAATTCATTTTCTCTGTGCCTTATTGATTCATGAGACCTCCCTCGGAGTTGCATGAAATTGTGGTAATGTATCCCATGGTGAACAAAATAATTAAACCAATGGGTCTTGATTTTTTTTTTTTAACTGTTTTTTTGACTAAAGAATAAAAAGGATACTGAAAGCACTGGACGCCGTGGAATTAAATGTCTTACTCTTCGACTTTGCCTCAGTGAACTCCCTGTGAGTCTGACTGAAGTGGGCATCCTCTTGCTCTGTTCCATGCATATGAATGCAAAAACTGAGACACCCTAGGGCACAGCAGAAAGAAGAAAGGAAAAGGAAGGTGGGAAGGAGCAGGTTTTCTGAGACTACACTGTGTGTGGGACTAGCTCACAAACCCTCATCTAAGAGGTAAGGTGTGAGCAGAGGACCCTAACAACTTGCTCATGGCCAGTAAGTGCCAGAACTGAGATTCTAAAGCTAGATCTTGTCACCTCCAAAGCTAGTGCTGTGAATACCACACCATCACATAATTATTCAGTTCATCTTAAGTGGTGTTGAAAAACCTTTCTCACAACTCCATCACACTCATGAGCCAGTTGCCATGGAGTCAACTCCAATGCATGGCAACCCCATGCGTGTCAGAGTGGAATGGTGCTCCACAGGCTTTCAATGGATCATCTTCCAGAAGTAGATCCTTTCACCAAACTTTCTTTTGAGGAATTTCTGGGTAGACTCAAACTTCTAACTTTTCAGTTATCAGCCCAGCACTTTAATAATTTATACCATCAGGGATTCCATCATACCCAAACATAACACAAATTCCCTACTAGACTCCAAACAAAGTACACACTTTCAAATGTTATTATATTGTTGTTGTTGTTAAGTGCCATTGAGTCGGTTCTGAACCATAGCGACCCTGAACAGGGTTTCCGAGGCTGTAAATCTTTACGGGAACAGAAAGCCTCATCTTTCTTCCGCAGAGCAGCTGGTAGTTTTGAACTGCTGACCTTGCAGTTTGCAGCCTGATTTGTAACCACTACTTCATCAGTGAAGACAAGGCCAGGGGCAGACTGTGGAACAGACCATCAATTACTGATATGCAAATTCAAA
>NW_006408681.1:1368735-1400071 GCF_000296735.1 Chrysochloris asiatica
TGGCCCAGGATCGAGCATTGTTTCATTCTGCTGTGCATGGGGTCGCTATGAGTCGGTTCCGACTCGATGGCACCTGACAACAACAACAACATGCTGCCAGATTTATGCATAATACAGTATGGTTGCATGGCTTAAAATTCAAAGTCTTAAACGCGTATATAGCAAACATTCTCTGTTCATACCTGGTAAGTGTTAATCTAGGTGGATATTTTCCTGACTATTGATTTCTCCAAAGCAGAAATCTTGACATATTCACCTTGTTGTTACCAGCACCTAAAACAGCTGATTTGGGGCACTGACGTCACCAGGCCTTTCTTTGAGGTTTCTCAAGTTGACTTGAACTTCCAATCATTTGAGTATCGGACAAGTCCACTAACCATTTGTTCTACTCATGGATTCTTCAAATTAATTAATTAAGCACATATTTCTTAGTCCTGTATTGTTGTTGTTGTTGTTAAGTGCTGTCAAGTCAATTCCGACCCATAGCAACCCTGTATAGGGCTCCTAGGAGAAGCTGAACGGTGGTACAAGCTCACATGGTTAGTGGACTTGTCCGATACTCAAATGACTGGAGGTTGAAGTCAACCTAGAGAAATCTCAAAGAAAGGCCTATTGACATGCTTCCCAGAACTCAGCTGTTCATCACCTTAGGGAGTACAGTTCTACTGTGACACACATGGATCCCCATGAATCAGAATCTGCTCATTGACATCTGGTCAATGAATTTGAAAAATACGCTGGCTGTTTTTCAGTTGGTGACAAAGTTGGAAAAGGAAATTTTTCTAGCGTGAAATAATTTCTACCTCCCTGATGCCATCCCAGCCTTTTGTACTCTCTGACATACTCTGATGATATGTTTTCATACCATCAGAACCTCTCTTGTCCAAAGATCTAGAACCTCTCTAGATTTTTCTCTGCTTTGCCTCTAAGTGCCTATTCCTGTGGAGAACAGGAGTATAGTGGCTTGGAAAAGATTGTGGAGTTGATCATCAGACTTTTGGGGAATGGTTTTACTTTGACGGTTTGTGAGCAAAATACAAAAAGTACCAAGCCCTCTTTCCTGTCCCAGGTGTCAGATTCCGAGGTAGCTCATACCATCCAAGACTTTACTGTTAAGCGGTTATAGCTTTAATGTTTCAATAATTGAAACGTTCCCTCAGTTTTCTTTGCAAATTTGCATTGCTAAAATGGTTATGTTATTGTCAGACATGAGTCAAGCATTGTGTTCAAATGAAAGCATGAAACTAATTTCAACATTAAATATAAATTTTGGGGTATAAGAACAACTTCTGACAACTCTGAAAAGGAAATGAATATGAATTTATCACCAAACTGCCCATTTTTCTCATAAATGTGATGCATCTTTCTCCTGACTCACCTCTCAGTTGGGTTAAATGAAGAGGAATGATATCTACTTACCTTAATTTCATTGCATTTTATCATAAGCAAATTATATGGGGACTGACACTAATTAATTCTAGCTTCATCTATCATGCAGTTCAACATTTAATCCAGTCCTATGCATTAGGAACAAATGTAGTATCCTGAGTTCTGAAATCTTTACCTTGAGTGATAAAGGGGGTAATAAATCTAACACGACACTTCTGTCTGTTCATTTTCCCTTATACTCCATCAACTGACTGCAGAGGAATTCAGGAGCAGAACCATCAAGATTTATGAACTCAGATCTAGTGTGGAGGTGTGTATAATAATGACTAGTCCCTTAGTTTCTAGTGATTCTCAAAATAAGATGTCAATACTATTGCTAATATTTATTTGATCCATAATCTAAAGCAAATATATTCTGAGTTGCACAGCTCTGGAGGATTAAGCAAGCAACTAAGTTCCATAGTACTCTCTTACTCACACCAACACCAACATGTTTTCCATCCCTTATGGTCTCCTTAAGCAAACTGAAAATGTTGTTGTTAGGTGCTACTGAGTCGGTACCAACTCATATTGACCATATGCAAAACAGAACAAAATACTGCCCGGTCCTGTGCCATACTTACAATCGTTGATACGTTTGAGCCCATTGCTGATGCCACTGTGCCAATCCATCTCTTTGGGGATCTTCCTCTTTATCATTGACCCTCCACTTGACCAAACATGATGTCCTTCTCCAGAGACTGGTCCCTTCTGATAATATGTGTGAAATATGAGAGATGAAGTCTGGCCATCTTGCCTTCTAAAGAGCATTCTGGTTGTACTTCTTCCAACACAGATTTGTTTGTTCTTTTGGCAGTCCATGGTACCTTTAATATTCTCCTCTAAAACTGTTACTCAAATGCATCAGTTCTTCTGCAGTCTTCAACTTCTGCATGCATACGAGGCTATTGAAAATACCATGGCTTGGGTCAGGAGCACCCTAGTCCTCAAACTGACTGACATCTTTGCCAATGCTTTCAGTGCACCTTGGACTTCTTCCTTGAGTATCATGGACTCTTGATCATATGCTATCTCAGGAAATGGTTGAACATAGATCTTTTTCCCTGGTTACAGTGACTCTGTGCTTCCATCTTCATTTTTAAGTTTTTATTGTGAATTAAGTTATAGTTTACATTGGAGAACTTCAGTTTTACACCATCATTTCATTGCAATGATTACACTCTCCTCTGTGTATCATCATTCAACAGTATTTGCTTCTATTCCCTCTATTTTTTTGGGGGGGGCGGGGATGTACACACAAAAAAACTCAGGAATATATAATAATTTAAATAACCAAAGGGCACATTCTGCAAGCCTGCCTCCTAGCCGCCAACTCTCTGCCTTTCTCTTTCCATGAGTCTAGAGTCCTCAGCTACTCCTTCTTTCCATGTCCTCATTTCTGCCTCCATCTCTGGTGTCGCTGCTTTACTGGATATGGTTCCATATTCCACTCATGCTCTTCTTCCTTAATGGTCCTAGAGTCCTTTGTTTCTGGACTGTAAGATTAACTACTCCCTTGTTTTTGTTACAAAACTTCTACCTTTACAGTTGTGACAGTCGCAATTAGTCATGATAACAGTTACTCCCTATTGAGTCATAACAATCTTATCCCTATCTCTTTTCACCAGACCTGTCAAGACAAAATGAAAACTATTCAGTGGGGCCTTCCATCTTCTTTTAATGCTTTCTACATTATTCAGTATTTTGCCTGTGTTGTTGTTAAGTGCCGCCAAGTCAGTTCTGACTCATAGTGACTCGGTATAAAGTTTCCAAGGAGTGGCTGGTGAGTTTGAACTGATAACCTTGTTGTTCAAACCAACCTTGCATTCCAGTGCTTTATCCTGCCACACCAGGACTCTTTACGGAATTCTTCAATATTGCCAAGTCGAGGTTTGCGTTTTTTTCCTTCAGTTTTTTCAGCTTAAGAAATGCTGAATGTGTTCTTCCCTTTTGATTTTCTAACTCCAGGTTTTGCACACTTCATTTTAATATTTCATTTTGTCTTCTTGAGCTGCCCTTTGAAATATTCTATTCAGTTCTTTTACCTCTTCATTTCTTCCAGGTGCTGTAGCATCTCTATACTGGAGACCAAGTTTCAGAATCTATTTTGGTCTTTTTGCTTTCTACCTGTATGATGTTTTTGATGTCATCCCACAAATCTTCTGGTCTTTGGTCATTAGTGTCTGATGCATCAAATCTGTTCTTGAGATGGTCTCTAAATTCAGGTGAGATGTGTTCAATGTCATATTTTGGCACTCAATGACTTGTTTTACTTTTCTTCAGCTTCAGCCTGTACTTGCATATGAGCAGTTGCTGGTCTATTACACAGTCTGCCTCTGGCCTTGTTTTGGCGGATGATATGAAACTTTTCCACGAATGTAGTCAATTTCATTTCTGTGTATTCTACATTGTGAGGTCCATGTGCTTAGTTGTCTTTTCTGCTATTTAAAAATAGTATTTTCAATAAAGAAGCCATTGGTCTTGCATAATTCTGTCATGTGATCTCCAGCATTGTTTCTATCACCAAGGCCATATATTCCAACAATGGATCCTTCCTCTTTGTTTCCAACTCTTGAATTCGAATTGCCAGTAATGATCAATACATCTTGATTGCATGTTTGATCAATTTCAGACTGAAGAAGCTGGTAGAATTCTTTAATTTCCTCATCACTGGCTTGAGTGGTTGGTGTATAAATTTGAATAATAATGGTATTAACTGGTATTTCTTGTAGGCATATGGATATTACCCTATCACAGACAGTGTTGTACTTCATGACTGATGGGTTTGAATTGCTGACCTTGTGATTAGCAGTTCAGTGTTATTTTACAGAACCACACCAGGGCTCATTAGCTTTAATTTATATTTACATCATACCAATGAATGCAGTTTTAGGGATTCAAGTCTTTAAAAAGATTTGAAGTTCGTTTTTAAACAATGGTCCATTGGGATCTACACTCACTTTATCACAACCATAAGAGAAATAGATTATGTGAATTGGAAATTTGGGAACAATTTGAAAGATTTATCCTTCAGAGTCCATTCCCTATAGCTTAATGACCAAAAAAATCCAGCTGTTATCTGTTTATGCATTCACTCAATATATATTTATTACACACTTGTTGATGTTAAGTACTGTTGAGTAGCTCCAACTCATAACTATTATGTATAGGGTTTCTGAGGAATGGCTGGTGGGTCTAAACCACTGACTTTAGTGTTAGCAGTCCAGTACTTATTGTACAGCACAACCCTAGGACTCCACGTCACACTTACTACATGACAAATACTGTAGTAAGTAGAGGAAAGACACAAATAATTAAGACACAGACTTTGTCCCCAAACAATTTACAGTCTGGTTAGGAAACAGAATTGTGAGCAAGTATTGGTATGGCGCTGTGGGTTAATGCTCTGCACTGCAAGTTCGGTTCGAACCACTAGGCCAGCATTTCAAGCTCACCAGTCTCTCCTAGGAAACCCTATACAGGGCTGCTATGAGTCTGACTCATAGAGAACTGACTCAACGGCACTTAACAACAACAATTGTAATAAAGGAGTCCTGGTATGGCGCTGTAAGATATGCACTTGACCGAAGATCAGTTTGAACCTTATTATTGATGGTTCAAACTCACCAGCTGGTCCTTGGAAACCCTATACATGTTCATTCTGCATTGGAACTGGCTCCACGGCACTTAACAACATTTTAATAAAAGGTACGATGAAGATAAGTACAAGATAGAGTGGTGACTAAGTGGGGATAAAGGATCTCAAAGGATAAAGATTTCATAGCTGTATCCTAAGGAGCTCTGGTAGCGTAGTGGTTACGAATTGGGCTGTGAACCATAAGGTCAGCAGTTCGAAACTACCATCTGCTCCATGGGAGAAAGATGAGGCTTTCTGCTCCCATAAAGATTTACAGCCTTGGAAACCCTGTTCAGGGTCACTATGGGTCAGAACCGACTCGAAGGCACATAATAACAAAAGATGAATAGTCTCTGGATAGTAAACAAAAGGTTGAAGGTTCAAACCCACCAAGAGGGCCTCAGAAGAAACTCCTGGTGATCCACTTCTGAAAAATCAGTCATTGAAAACTATGGAGTAGACTTCTACTGTGACTTACATTGGGTCTCTGAGTTGGAATAGGCTCAGCGATAGCTGGACTTGGGACTGTGAACGGATAAATATAAACTTACCAGGTGGCAGAGGAAGGGCTTACAGGGTGGATACTAGGGAAACAGCCAGATGGAGAGGTTGATAAAGGGGTTGGAGAGACAAACCAGGACAAAATCATGAAGAATTTTTGAACTTTATAAATGTGAAGAGACATAAGAAGAATTTTCACAGAAGGGAAAAATGTTCAATTGTACATTTTGGTAAAACCATTGTTGTTGGAGTATAAAAAAAGATTATAGGAGAATGAAATTAAAGCCATAGAGACATTTAAGAGGTTGTTGAAAATCCAGGTTATTGTGATAGATGGCTAGATAGATAGATAGATATGAAGGGACATTGTAAAGTCTGTTGAAAAATTCCATTGTCTTTCCATTACAGTTTTCTGAATTTTTTGATGCCCCTCATAGCAGATAGTTACACATATTATGTAATAGGTTACATAACCAGATGAACCATTGATGATTAATTAATTCTCTTCATGCTGAATTAATAATGATTCATCACTTAAAGAGACAAACTTCACACATATTCTTACAGCCTATCAGATTTTCATTTGTAACGGGATAAACTAGGCAAGAGTATGTACATTAATAGAAAGTTGGGCAATAAAAGTTGCCTACAATTAAACTGGAAAGATTTTATGAATCACTTAAATAAAGAGGCCTTCCATACGATAAGCACTGAACTGAGAATCACAGGTCTGCAGTTCAAGCCTGCCAGCTGATCCTTGAGGGAAAGATTTAAGCCTTGTGAACCCTATACAGGGTAGGTATGAGTCGTGGTTGATTCAACGACATTTAACAAGAGTCCCAGGCTACATATTCAATTCCATTCAACCTACTCTTCTCCCTAACTGAGGGTCAGAGTGGGGAAGTCCACTTTTTTCAGAACCAAAAACATGATCTTCAGTTGCAACCAGTTCAGAAGAATGAGTGTAACTATAGTATGAGCATGAATTGGAGAGGGACGCTGACCAGAGAGGGCAAGACTCTAGAAAGAGACTCCAATTAAGTTGCAGGGAGTAGGGGACCTCTCCACTTAAGCAGCAGGGGTCTTGAAGTCCACATGCTTGGAAAATAGTTCTTCTTCACCTGCCCTGAGGGATATAACCTGCTGACCCTCTGCATTTCCTTTTGTTGTTGTTATGTGCCGTGGGGTCAGTTCCGACTCATAGCGACCCTGTATAGGGTTTCTGAAGCTGTAAATCCTTACAGGAACAGAAAGCCTCATCTTTCTCCCGCGGAACAGCTGGTAGTTTCAAACTGCTGACCTTGCGGTTCGCAGCCCGATTCATAACCACTACACTACCAGAGATACTTCTGCTTTTCCTTTAAAATGGAACATTTCCTTTTGCCTTCAAAATGTTTATCTTTGTTTTTTATCAAGCTTATATTTTATATTTTTTTGGTCAAATAATATTTGGAAAGGACCGAAGAAAGATTCCTGATTTCGTCCTACATTCAGGATAAAGTCCCTGTCTTAGCTACAAACTTTCTAGTGATGAATGGACAAGTGCACTCTATCCTAAAATTCTGAAAGCTTATTAAAAGATTAGACAGGAAATTTGAGGCTAAACTGAATGGGAGTCATTGGGCAGATTTGCTTCTTCCATTTTACCTGATCTGCCACTTGTCATAGGATGTGGTTGTTATGGTCGCCATCTTTGAGCGGGATACCATTATTCATTTCCTACTCAGGACAAAATTTCCCACACAAGAGATATGGTTACTATGCAACAAATATGCTTCATTGGTCATGATTGAACCATTGGAACTGGTTCGAAGTCCTGGTTCAAACTGTCAACATTTTGATTAGCAGCTGAATCTGAACCACTGCACTACCAGAGATCCTTGAAGTCTCAGAGACGCCTCAAAATCAACAAACTTCAAACTATCCTGTTTTTCCTCCATTGCCCCAAATTTATTTAGTCCTCTTTCCTTCTCTGTGTTTCATCACTTGTTTGTTTACTTTTTACTGTAAAATGAGTGAAGTTTACAGAACAGATCATCAATCCCACATTAAACAAATTATACACTTTGTGTCATTAGAATGATTATAATCTACTCCATGTACCACAAGCTAACAGTATTTACTTCTGTTCACTCTTTCTATGCCACCACCTTCCTCCCTCTTGTAACCATCATAGAATGTTTCATTTAGCAAGAAAATACTTTCTTATTTTTTTTTTTAAAACAGTGGTCTCATACAATATTTGCTTGCTCTTTATTCTTGGGTTTATTCAGGGGTGGATTACCAAATAAACAAGGCCAGTATGGGGTTGTTGTTGTTGTTAAGTGCCATCGAGTCGATTCCAACCCATAGCGAACCTGTATAGAGTTTCTGAGGAGCACTTGCGCTTATTTACTAATCTGCCATGAGCAATTTCACATGGATTGAAAAACATGTGAAATTTCACTACAGATTAGTAAGTAAGCATAAGTAAACCCATATTTACCTTGCTTACTGTGTACTCCATTCTGAAGGGATTGTAAATTTGACCAGCAGCTTTGATTCTGTAGGAAGGTGCTGTGGGTTTGGGAGAAAGATAAAAACCACACCTAGAGGCAGAATCTTTAATGTGGTAAAAAAAAAAAGTGAAAATTTTCACTGCAGATTAATAAGTAAAAACAAGTAAGCCCATGCTGTTTTACTTATTGGGTCATCTGACACTGGTCACGTTCATCCTTCTTGTACTATCTTGGTTTTATGTCTGCTTACCTATCTCTCTGACAAAATGATCACTTCCAGAGCAGAAACCACATTCTATTAATTTTCGTAATCCCAGTGCTGATTGTGTGTGATAAACAGGAAGTACTCAAGACATATTGCATCCTGGTGTGGCTCTATAGGATAATCACTGATCGCAATATGATTCGAACCACTAGGTTGGTGGTTCAAACTCACCAGCTTCTTCCTCAGAAAATCTTTGAAGGGTGGCTGTGAGTCAGAACAAACTCAAAAGCACTTAAAAACAACAACAACAACAGCAAGATATATTGCTGAATATTCAAATGAAATAAAATATAGTTGGCACATAGCAGGAGTCATGGAGTTTAATGATAAAGTCAAATTTGTTGCTTCCCATTGTTAAGGGTTGAATTGTGTCCCCCTCAAAATGCATATGGAAATCCTAGCTCTGTGGCTGTGACCCTGTTTTTTTGTGTTAATGAGGTCACACCAAAGTAGGATGGCTCCTAAATCTAATTACTTCTGAGTTTTAAGTAGAACATTATAGACACACACACACACTAGTAAGAGAGACGCCAACTATAAAAAAGGAACACAAGGATTGCTGGTCGACACTAGAAACTAGCAAAGAAACCCAAAAGAACAAAGAATATGACCAAGATCCTGATTTGGACTTTTAGCTTTCAAAACTGTGAGAAAGTAATTGTTAATTCTTTAAGGCCATCCATTATTGTATTTCTTTTACGGCAGTATGGTCACTAAGACACCCGTTGTTCCTTTAAATCTCTCATAGGTCACCTTCTTAAACAGACTCACTTTAAAAAGAAATTCTTAGCATGGGATCTTCATCTGTCCCTTGGAATTAGTACCAGTGACCTGTCATCAAAGGGATGTGAAGCTGTTCTGCAGTAACAACTCTCCTTCCCTCTGCCAAAGCTCTCTCCAGCTTTCTTTTTTCCTTCTAGAGGCACTGTAGGGTAATCATTTGATGGCTAATAACAAGGTTGATGCTTCAAACCCTCCAGCCGCTCCTTGAAACCCTATGCAGAGTCACTATAAGTCAGAACTGACTCAACGGCACTTAAGAACAACAAGAGTTTTCTGATAGGTTAGTGCACTGTGACCTTTCAGCTGCAGAAGTCACATGATTAACTCTCTGAAGACTCCCCTGGACACCTCTTCACTTAGCTAGCACCTTTCAGTCTCTTCTCTACTTTGGGGAAATGGGGGTTTATACTCAGAACAGTGATCTTTCCAAAATTACTTCTAATCAAATGCTTGTCCTTCCACTCTCTAGACCTTCTGGCATCCTCTTGTAGTTGAGGGACCTGCCGATAAAGAATCAGGTTTCAAAAGGTTTCTTGTGAAAATCTTCATTTGCATCTTGATCATCTTTTTCACAATAGTTATCTGATCAATATAGATCTTGGCACCCCAATCAAAATTTCTAAAGTTAACACCTTATTGCAAAACAAATGCTGAATTTAGAGATAACTTGTACCATGCAAATGTCTTTGGAAAGGAAAATGATTAGCTCGAGGAGGAGGAAAGAAAAGAAGGAATGAAGATTTGTTGCAAGCTACTGTCTCAGACCGTGTGTTGGCCACCATCATTGAGTGAGGCAGTCTTTGAGCTGTATACAGTGATGCCTATTTTCTACTCGGGTCAAAAGTCCATGTGCAAGAAATTTGGTTGCTGTATAACACATGTATTTGCTCCATCAACTATGACTGAATCCTCTTGAAGCACTTCAAAGCCCTGTGTTGAACCCACCAGCCACTCTTCAGGAGAAACATGTGGCAGTCTGCTTCTGTAAAGATTACAACCTTAGAAATCCTATGGGGAAGTTCTACAAGATATCTGTGAGTCAAAATAGACTTAACGGCAAAGGATTTTTAATTTTTATGAGACCTCCTGACCCTAAAAGGAATTCTGAAAGGCACACAAATTAGGGAGTTCTCAATGTTTTAAAAGTTTGTGGTAATTAAAAAATAATGTATGTTATTGTGATCTATGTATAATTTTTTTTTCTGGATTTTATATAAATGCTTATAAAGTAAAGAAGCATTTCAAGTTGAAACATTTTGAAAAGTGGCATCTGATTGTTGAAAGGAAGTAAAAAATTGGGATTTCAAACTGAAGCAGTAAGTCTTAGCAAAATACTTAGATTTCTGAAGTTCACCCACTCCTAAAATAATATATTTGCTGGTATTTTATCCAACTGTACTTTACAACATTCTTATTACCATCGTCATCAACAAGGGGGAGCAACAATCCCAGTTAGTTTGGACTGTCACAGTTTTAGTCACTCATCCAGGGAAACAAACCCCTCAGTCCTGAGCAAACTGAAATAGTTGTTGTTAGGTGCCAATGAGTCAGATCCAACTCACAGCAGCCTGATGCACAACAGAATGAAACATTGCTCGTTCCTGTGCCATCCTCACACTTGTGTTATGTTTGAGCCAGTTGTTGCTGGACTGTGTAAATCCATCTTATTTGGGGTCTTCCTCTTTTTTACTGACCCTGTGCTTCTCTAAGTATGATGTCCTTCTCCAGGGACTGGTCCCTCCTCATATGTCCAAAGCATGAGAGACAGTCTCTTCTTCTAAGGAGCATTCTGGCTGTACTTCTTTCCAAGATAGAGTTGTTTGTTCTCCTGGCAGTCCATGGTACTTTCAATATTCTTGTCTAACACCACAATTCAAATGTGTTGATTCTTCTATAGTCTTCTTATTCATTATTCAACTTTTACATGCATGTAGGGTGATTGAAAATACCATGGCTTGTTACAACAACAAAATTCAAATAACATTGGGTTAAGTAAGTTAACTGTTTATTTCCTTAGGTAATATGAAGTCAAAGAGACACATTAGAAAAAGATGGAGATAGTCTAAATGTCCATCAACAGAAGAATGATTAAACAAACTTTGGTACAAATAAACGATGAAATACTAGGAAATGTTGAAGAATAACCATGAAATCTGTGAAACACCTCACAACATGGATGAAGCTGGAGGCCATGATGCTGAGTAAAATGAGTCAATCACAAAAAGACAAGTACTGTATGAGACCAATGTTGTAACAAGTTAAGAAAAGGTTTTCTTGATAAAATAAGCAGTCTATGATGGCTACTGGAAGAGGAAGAGGTAGAGAAAATTATTCACAGGCTAAAGGGTAGACAGATGTTAACATGGATGACAGGGAAGGTAATATACAAGAGGGAGGTTAGTAGAGGAAAGATGAAGGTAGCAGGGGACTCAGGGAGCAATGCAGTAGTTAAAGTGAATAGAGGTAAATACTGTTAACAGTTGGAACAAAGAGGACATTGCAATCATTCTAAAGAAGAAAAATAGGATTTGATGAAGGTAAAACTGATGATCTGCTCTGTAAGCCTCCACTCAATTCATAAAAAAAGTTTCAAAAAAGAAAAATGTTGTATTGAAGAATCGTTATGATGTCAGGTTCTAGGGGACATACACCTCAGTTGGGAGCATAAACTGCTATAGAATTTCCACAAACCCTTTCTTATTGTCTTTGCCAGATTTCACATTCCATTACACTGCTAAGGTGTCTCATGTCTCTTCTAGGAACAAGTGGGAAAAAAATGGATAAAATCTCTCAAAATGTCAAACCAGAAGTACAAACGACAGAAGAAAGAAGAGTCTTCTAGTAACCCATCCAGTGCAATGAGTGCATTCTGACTCATAACGACGCAACAGACAGAGTAGCGTTTTCAAGGCTTAACCTTTATCAAAGCACACAGTCTCATCTTTCTCCCAAAGAGCAGCTGTTGAGTTTGAACCACCAACCTAGGAGAGGTCAATCTCAGATTATGTTAACCAGTGTACTTTGAAGTGTGGATTTCACATTTTTGCGTGTAAAGAGTATAAAACAGACTTAAAAGGAATCATCAAACATTTGAAAAGAACTAGAAGTCTATTTTGTAAAGCCAAATACGCTTCTAAATTGTAACAGAGTGAATTTATTTTTTGAATTGTGCCTTAAGGGAGATACAATGATTTTATATTCCCTTTGACTTGTTCTCCTCAAATGCTTTGGAAACCTTTCAAAGCATATTTAACGTGAGCAAGGTACTACATTGGGACCTGCCTAGGAAATATAGATAGCCACCCAAGTCCATGCCCTTAGGACTCAATGTCTAGAAACAGCAATAAGACAAACACACAAACAGCTTGAATATGAGGCAAAGGAAAGACTGCGTAAAAGAGGTTCAGAGAAGGGAGAGTCCTCACATAATTAAAATGGAGAAAGTGGTGCCTGATCATGGTGTCTGAGGTTGGACAGGGTTCAAGTAACCAGAGAGGGATGCCTGAGCAGAGATAAGACAGTAGGAATCATTCATACGATGGGGCTTCAAAGAGTACATGGAAGACAGTCATTATCTTTCATTCCATTTTCACTCCAAATTTTGAAGCCTCCTTGTATTTGTGGACATCAAGTTTGTCTTGATGATGGCCAGCTCCTCAGAGACCACCAGAAATCTTCTTGATCAGACAAAGTTCAGTGGCTTTGATCGGCTGTAATAAAGGAGTACACCACATTGGCAGTAGGAGGAACCAGTAGTATCTCAGAGGAAAAGGGCAGAGGAACAGTTTCTAAGGTTGAAGCATGAATGTGTTTAAGTGGTTCAAGGCAAGTCTTTCAAGGTGGAAATTAATTGGTCTCAGCAAGGTTTGTGACCTTATAGTTTCATATTGTGAAGCAGTTTTGGGTAAGTAAACTGTTGTTTAATCAGAAACCATTTGCAATAGCATTTCTGTTTGCCTAAGTAAGAGACTTCTTTGCTGGGACAAATTGGTTTATAAGAATTTCTTAAAGCAAAGTGTAGTCAGTGAATTATAATTTTATCTTCTTGGGCAATAATCTTCCTGGAACAAGAGTAAAGCCTTGTTGACACAAGTGGTCTGGGTTCTTTGTCCACATACTGCAGATATAGATGGCCTCAGTCCTCAGGCCAACACTTAGGACAGGTCAGAAGGAAATGGAAGATGAAGCTTGAAACTTGGAAACTCTTGGGTGGCTCCAAGGCTTGGTGACCTTAAGTGTCACATAAAGGATTAATATGTACTTAACCTGTCTTGAAATCTATAACTTATAGCCCTACAATATCAAGAGCATTGGTCACCTGCTTCCTGTTCACATTGATTCCACTCCAGGGAGAGTTTTCTTAGTAAATTCCCGGAAGTTTAGAGTGTTCTAAATGGAGTCCTGGTGTGATGCTGTGGGATAAAACACTTGACTGCAAAGACAATTTGAACCACGAGGTTGGTGCTTCAAACTCACAAGCCACTCATTGGAAACCCTATACATTCGCTGTGAGTCAGAAACAACTCGACAGCATGTAACAACAACAACAACAACAAATGGAGTTCTGGTGTGGTGCTGTTGGATAAGCACTGGACTACTAACCACAAGGTCAGGGGTTCAGACCCATCAACTGCTCCGTGGAAACATTATACAACGTCTCTATGAGTCAGCACTGACTCAACAGCACTTAACAATGACAACAACAAAATGGATGTGGTGGCTCTGTAGGATAAACCCTGGACTACAAATTACAAGGTTGGTGGTTCCAGCCTACCAGATGCTCTACAAGAGAAAGATCAAGCTTTCTGCTCTGATAAAGATGTATAGCCTTGGAAACCCTATACAGGGTTGCGAACTTCAAGGTCAGCAGTTCAAAACTACCAGCTGTTCCGCTGGAGAAAGATGAGGCTTTCTGCTCCTGTAAAGATTTATAGCCTTGGAAACCCTGTACAGGGTTGCTGTGAGTTGGAACCGACTCCATGACACATAACCAAACCAAACCAATGAGTCAGAACTGACTCAATGGCACTTAACAACAACAGCAACAAATACGAGCAGGCTTCAAAAAGTTCATTTTCTACTAACTTTTTGAAGCCTTTTTGAAGTACCTGTCCTCTGGTCTCTCTCCAATTGTACCTGCTGATCTCAGATTAATTTTGTCAAATTATAACTCTAACAAATAAGGTTGCTTCTAGATCTGACCGCTCCCACACATTTTCAACCTGGCACGATCCTGTGGGTTATGCCTCATACTCCTGAGATCTGATCACAGGTCTGAACTCAGGGTGAAGCTGAAAAGCTGTGTGAAGACTGTAGACTTGGGCTGGCTTCCAGATGAAGAAGCATGGGGGGTACAAACACACCTTCTACTAGAGTCTGTGAATAAAACTCAAGTAGGAATAAATGGATGATGCTTATGGTTCGGTGCACTGTAAATATTTTTAAAAGTGGTTTTCTAAGCTGTGTGCTCGGGGAAGATTACAAAAATATAAACCTGGTTTTAAAAAAAAAGAGTATAAAGCATGAGTTTCCTCTTAATCTTGCCTCATTATGTATGAAGTTGTAGGGATGGGAAAGATACTTTGCTGAGCAACTGCTATGCTGGACACTGAGTCTGGAATAAGCTTTTTGTTGTTGTTGTTGTTGTTGCTAAGTGCCGTTGAATCGGGTTCCGACCCATAGCGTATGCAATAGCATTTGCAAACCCATAGTATAGAGTTTCCGAGGAGCAGCTGGTGAGCTTGAACCACAGCTTTCTGGTTCAAGTGAGCTTTGCAGTTCAGAGCATTAACCCACAGCGCCACACCGGGACTCCCCACTAGTCTTGTTGGTGTTGTTAAGTGCCGTCGAGTCGGTTCCGACCCATAGCAACTCTGTATAGGGTTTCTGAGGAGCAACTGGTGAGCTTGAACTGCCGACCTTGCAGTTCAAACAGTTTTGCAGTGTGGCGCATTAACTCACAGTGCCACACCAGGACTTCTAGTCTCATTGGCTGATGGCTGTGTGCCGAGACAGTTCCGACTCATAGCGACCCTGTACAGGGTTTCCAAGGCTGTAAATCTTTAGGGGTGCAGAACACCTCATCTTTCTCTGGTGGAACAGCTGGTAGTTTCGCACTGTTGACCTTGAGGTTCGCAACCTGATTCATAACCACTACCCTACCAGAGCTACTTATTTTAGGGGGAGGGGACTTTAAAAAGAAAGTCCAGTGAAAATAGTGGCTTCCAAAAGTATATGCTGGACCAGTTCAGTTCAAGACAGAGAGGTCAGTTCACAAGGTTATGGCAACTGTTTTGGGGATTCCAAAGGGATAATCTTTATTCCATGAGGATTTATTATAAAAAAAAAGTTTTAAGAAAATTAAAATATTCAATGATGAGAAACATGTCAGGAAAAGTTGTGCCAAGGAATTGTTTTCCATCTCAACAATGCACTTTCTCATATTTTGAGGGTAGCAAAGACTGTCCTATGAGAATTTCAATGGGAAATCTTACCCCAATCACTCTAAAGCCCTGATCTGGCTCCTTAAGACATTTTCTTTTCCCCAAACTCAAAGAACACCCAATTTGAATCCCTGAGAATGCCAAAACTGCCCTTTTGACATGGCTCGAATTGAGAGTGCAGAATTCTCTGGAAAGAATTGGAGAGATGGAAGCAGTACCTTCAGAAGTGTATGTTGTTGTTGTTAAATGCTGTCTAATCAGTTATGACCCATAGCCACCCTGTATAGGATTCCCTAGGAGCAGCTGGTGAGATTGAACCACTGACCTTGAGGGTTAATCGACTTTGTAGTCCAGCACATTAGCCCACAGTACCACACCAGGACTCCTTTCAGAAGCACATAGACCTAAATAAAGGATATATCAAGAAACAATAGCTTCTAACATGCTTGGCTGTCTTTTGAATCTTGGTTTCCTTTGTATACCATTGTAAAATAGATACTTGAGGGGGAGAGAAAGGAATAGCCAGAAATATCACCATAGAAAGCTTCTAAGTCCAGCTTCTGCTTATAACTGATTGGAATACCTAAAATGGGGCTACAACGTGCCCAGTGAAGGAGGCTTCCTGCGGAGCCTTTGCATTGCATAAGACCATAGGTGGAATCCTGTACCCCAACCAGAATCTTCTGAGGTGGGAAATCTCCACTTGAAAGGACAAACAGACCAGCCTAGAGTGGCTAGAAGAATAGAAGGTACTTCTTGAAAGATAGACCTACAGGAAAAAAACAAAACAAAAACCAATAATGGCAGTCCGACAGATTACTACAAGAACAAGCAAGTTGCTCACCCAGGAGACATCAAGGCAAGTGGTTGAGTCCCCTCAGGGCAAACACCCTTCCCAGACTAAGACTCAAGGGGAATACATGAGTAGGTATGCGGTCTGACTGGTGACCATGTTGGTCACCGATAAGGGGAAGTGAGGGAAAAACAGCAATGAAGCTGTGAGCTAAGTCCGACCATGTTCAATAGACTCTGGTGAACCTGGGTAGAAACCTGGTTGGGCAGCAGTATGGCAAGACCTGGGAACTCCTGGGCCCAGAGACAGTGACATAGCTAGCCATAGAGGACTAGAGTGGAGAGTGAAGCGTCTAGCTGATAAGAAGTGAGGGGATACGCACAAGAACACCCACAATTGCAGATAGTACCCACTTGACCTGGCTTCAAAGGCTGAATGATCAGAACTCAACTAGAAGAAGAAAGGAGAGGGAAAAAAAGAGTAATCTGATACAATTTGATGAACTTGACCTAAGTCTTTACAGCAAGGATCATTCCCACTCCCTCGGTATACAGGGTAGACAGGGATGGGCAACTTGGACACTGGCTACCCAAAATGGGGGGGGAGGGGGTTACAGAGGTAAGAAGTGACTGGCTTACAAGCTTTCAAGAGGGAGCCTAGATCCAGAGGGCGCAGAGGAAGGTAGATTCTCCACTGAGTAGTATTCAATCTGTCTGAGCAGGGCTGATGAAAGGAGATGGGGACAAGAATCTTGTGGTACAGTAGTGAATAATTGCTAGCAGGACTGACTGTGAGTGTTGGAAATGTAAAGGTAGACATTTTGTAGCAAAAGGAGGGGAGTGATTGGCTTTGCAGTCCAGGAGCAGAGGTCCCTGGGACCATTAAGGGAGAAGAGAAGAGTGCAGGACCCTACCCAGAGAAACAGTGATGCCAGAGATGGAAGCAGAGACAATGATGTGGAGAGATGGAGTGGCTGGGGACCCAGAGAGGGAGAGGGACTGTGTGCTGATGACCGTGGGGCAGGCTTGTGGAGTCTGCCCTTTGGTTGTTTGATGATGCATGGAGGGGATTGTAATCATGGCAATGAAATGAAATACAATAGGATGAATGTAAAGCTGATGTTCCCCATGTAAACTATCACATAATTCACAATAAAAAACTTAAAAAAAAGACAGCAACTTCACATTCTTATAATTTTTAATTAATGGTTTCTATCACTTTGTAGCAATACATTTTTACTTATTTTCGTACATCTCACCTGCATTCATTTCCTGATCCAGGTAGGTCTTTGTTTCTTGGGTGATGCTGGGTATGCATGCTCAGTGCCTGTCTCCACACATCTTGTGGGTTGTACCAACCAAGGAGTGGATTATGATATTCCTTTACAGAATGAAGAAGAAAATGATGTGACTTGCAACTTATACTATAGAAAATTGTCAAAGAAACACAAAGACTGGGAATTCTCATGCCTCACATCAAGATGAACTTTCCTGCTTAAACAAAACAAAACAAAACCCTTCCTTAAAATGTAGCCATCACCACCACCCAAGACTGAAACTCAAAGGGAACACATGAGCAGGCATGTAAGCTTGCTGGTGACCACGTTGTTGCTCTACTGTTGAGTGTAAGTGGGGGGGGGGAAAGCAGCAATGAAGAGGTGGGCTGAGTTTGACCATGTTACATAGACCCCCCATTGACCTGAAGTATGGTGAGAGCTGGTTGGCCTGAAGTGAGACCTGGGGACTCCTGAGTCCATGGACAAGGACATGGCCACTGAGGGCTAGAGTTGAATGAAGCTGATATGAAGTGAGGGGGTATGCACAAAGGTCCGCAAACTTGCAGATAGTGCCTATTGGACCTCGCTTCAATGGCTGGATGTTCAGAACCCAACTTGAGGAAGGAAACGAGGGGAAAACTTTTTTTTTCAAAGTTGCTACAATCTGATGAACTTGACCTATACTCATGGATGTAGTAGCTTTCCCAAGAGGGAAAGAATCTTTACAGCAAGGATCATTCCCATACCCTTTGTACTCAGGGTTGCTAGGGATGGGCAACTTAGACATTGGATACCTAAATTGGGAGGGGGGGAGAGTTATAAAGGCACAAAGCTTACACGTTTTCAAGAGGGAATTTACATTCAGAGTATGTGGGCGAAGGTAGAATCCCCACTGAGTGGTTTTCATCCTGTGGAGTCCTGCAAGGTCATCTGAACTACAAGTTCGGTGGTTCAAGCTCACCAGCTGCTCTTTGGAAACCCTATACAGGGTCATTTTGGGTTGGAATCTACTCGACAGCACTTCACAAGACAGGTCTGGTGAAAGGAGATGGGGCCAAGATTGGAATCTCATGATTCAAGAGTGACTAATTATTATCATGACTAATTGCGATTGTCACAACTGTAAAGGTAGACGTTTTGTAGCAAAAAGGAGCGAGTGGTCTCTCTTACAGTCCCAGAGCAGAGGACCCTGGGACCATCAAGGGAGAAGAGCGGGAGAGGAGTGTGGGACCCTACCCAGAGAAATGGCTACCCCAGAGATGATGACATGGAGAGATGGAGCAGCTGAGGACTCTAGACTCACGGAAGGAGTCTGTGCTGGCAGCTGGGGGGCAGGATTTTGTGCCTTTTGGCTGTTTGAATGATTGTATATTCCTGAGTATTTGTCATGGTATGAATTGAGAGTGCAGAATTCTCTGGGAAGAATTAGAGAGATGGAAACACCACTTTCAGAAGCGTATGTTGTGGTTGTTGTTGTTGTTGTTGTTAAGTGCTGTCAAGCCAGTTCCAAAAAAATAGAGGGAATAGAAACAAATACTGTTGAAAAATGATGCATGCACAGGATTGTAGCCACTTCAATGAAACTAATATGATAGGATGAGTGTAAAACTGATGTTCCCCCACATAAACTATCACTCAATTCATAATAAAAAATAAAAAAAAATAAAAAATGCAGCCATCATCAGTAGCCATGAGTGGGCTCAATATCTGGGATTATGTCTGTACAGTCTTATTCAATAATTGCTACTTAGTCAAATATTAGTAAGGTTTTGTTTTATCAACTTCTATATAGCAATTATTTTTAAAAAACACGTGCTACTGCTGCTATTACAGAGCAAATACTTCCTGATTAGGGAATTCCCAGGGGAGAAAGAGCCCCCTCTGAGATACTCTGATTGAATAATGAAATGAAACTGAAGGTATCTTGAAGGAGGGAAAAAATAATGCTTGCTTGGAGGCAGTTTAAATTGACACCACAGTTGGTGTGCCTGTCAAACTAATAGGTACGTTATGAAATAGTTACACAATGGAACTTTCAATAATGCTCTCGTGATTTCCAGTAGTAATAATACATTGCCTCATTATGGATGTATATTTCACTAGTCCCATCCTATACTAACTTTTTGTGATGGTAGGTGGGTGTAATGGTTCTGTCTTATAGATGGGAAAACTGAGGCTCAACAAGTACCCCAGAATCTTCCACATGTATTCAGTACTGATGGCTCCAGGTATAAATTTAAAGAATAAATTAAAGTATAAATTTAACCTGGGCTTCTGGTGTTTCACCCATAATTTGCTGCCTACTGCCATCAAACTGACTCCAACCCATATAGGGTGACCATATAAAGACATAGTAAAACTGCCTCCATAGGGTTTCCAAGGCTATAAATCTTTATGGAAGCAGACTGCTGTCAAATGTTTCTCCTGTGGAGAGGCTGGTGGGTTTGA
Source organism: Chrysochloris asiatica (assembly GCF_000296735.1). Classification (NCBI taxonomy): domain Eukaryota; kingdom Metazoa; phylum Chordata; class Mammalia; order Afrosoricida; family Chrysochloridae; genus Chrysochloris; species Chrysochloris asiatica. The sequence goes on from NW_006408681.1 coordinate 1,388,808, forward strand.
ACCACCAATCTTCACCCATAAACGGGGATTAATTATAACAAACATATGAATTGTTATCTGTAATGAAGATAATGGGGGTTTAAAGCACTCATACAAGGAATAACTCACAGTATGCACTCAATCAAGTACAAACAGCCTTACAATTATTATGGTCCTTCTCCTCTTCCATTTGGTCACACTATTGTCATCACTACTTTCTCTCTCTAACATTGATGTGGGTGTAGACCCAAAACAGGAAAGCCTTATAGAGTTTTCTTTGGGCATCAGAAATCTCTCCTCACAGGACTGTAAATTGCCAAGAAAGCAGGGACCATATATGATTCGCATCTTCACCTGTCTTTTCCTTGCTCAACCTTGCACAGCATCCAACACTGGTGAGGCTTTTGGCAAAAGAATCTCAGAGACAGGTGGATGACTTGTTGTCACTAGGTGCCATCGAGTTGGTTATGACTTGTAGTGACACTATGCATAACAGAACAAAACACTGCCTGGTCCTGTGCCATCCTCACAACCTTTGTTACACTTGAACCCATTGCTGCTGCCACTCTGTCAATCTATCTTGTTGGGGGTCATCCTCTTTTTCACTGACCCTTTACTTTACTAAGTATGATGTCCTTCTCCAGGGACTGGTCCATTCTAATAATATGTCCGAAGTATGAGAGACAAAGTTTGGCCTTCTTGGCTTCTAAGGAGCATTATGCTCAGGTTGTGTTTGTTCTTCTAGGGATCCATGGTACTTTAAATATTCTTCTCCAACACCATAACTCAAATGCATCAATTCTTCCACACTCTTTCTTACTCACAGTCCAACTTTCACATGTATATGAGGCTATTGAAAATATCATGACTTGGGTCAAGGACATCTATGATCTTCAACACTCGAAAGAGACCTTGTGCAGCAGATTTGCCTAATGCAATATGCCATATGACTTTTTCACTGCTGCTTCCATGAGTATTGATAATGTATCCAAGCAAAATGAAGTTTTAGATAACTTTAATCTTTCCTCCATTTATCATGATGTTATTTAGTGGTGAGGATTGTTGTGTTCTTTACATGAGGTGCAATCCATACTGAAGGCTGTGGTCTTTATCTTCATAAGTAAGTATTTTAAGTCCTCTTTGCTTTTAGCAGGCAAGTTTGTATCATTTGCAGATTGCAGGTTATTAATGAATCTTCCTCCAATCCTGATGTCACATTTGTCTAACTATAATCCAGTTTCTCAGATTATTTGCTCAGTATACAGATTAGATAAATTATGGTGAAATAATACAACCCTGGTGAACACCGTTCCTGATTTTAAACCATTCAGTTTCACCTTGTTCTGTTTGAATGTCTGCTTCTTGGTCTATGGACAGGTTCCTCAAGAGCACAATTAAATGTTCTGGAATGCCCATTGTTCGCAATGTTATCCATAACTTGTCATGATCCATATAGTCTAAAGCCTTTGCATAGTCCATAAGTATCATTCTGGTATTCTCTACTTTCAAATAAGATCCATCTGATGTCAACCAGAATATCCCTCGTTCTACATTCTCATCTTAATCCAACTTGAACCTCTGACAATTCCATGTCAGTGTACTATTGCAGACATTTAAAAATTATGTTAAGCAAAATTTTATTTGCATGTGATATTAACAATATTGTCTGATGATTTTCACATACCATTGGGTCACCTGTCTTTATAATGGCAATAAATGCTGATCCCTTCCAATCTGTTAGCCAGGTAGCTGTCTTCCAAATTTCTTGGCATAGATGAGTGAGTGCCTCCACTTCTGTATCAGTTTGTTGAAAGATTTCAATTTGTATTCCATCAATTACCGGAACCTTATTCTTTGCTAATGCCCTCAGTGCACCTTGTACTTCTTTTTTCAGTACAAATGTCTTTTGATCATATGCTATCTCTTGAAATGGTTGAATGTCAACCATTTCTTTTTGGTACATGACTCTGTGTATTCCTTCCATCTTCTTTTGATGCTTTCTTTATCAATCATTATTTGTTCATGTTGTTGTGTTAAGTACCATCAGATCTGTTCTGACTCATAGCAACCCTGTATAGGGTTTCCAAGGAATGACTGGTAAGTTTGAACCACTGACATTGCAGTTCAAACTGACATTTTGGTTCACTGCTTATCCTACAGTACTGACTTTTTGTTGTTTTTAGGTGCCATCAACCTGTGATATGTTATGATACAACCTTGCTTGATGAAAGTGAAGAGGTCTTAAAATATTTACAGATGAAGATGAAAGAGCACAACCTTCAGTATGGATTGCATCTCAGTGTAAAGAAAACAAAAATCCTCACCACTGGACCAATAAAAAACATTCTTATCAACCAAGAAAAGATTAAAGTTGTCAAGGACGTCATTCTTTTTGGATCAACTATCAACATTTATGGAAGCAGCAGTCAAGAGATCAAACGACGTATTGCATTAGGCAAATCTGCTACATAAGACCTTTTCAAAGTGTTGAAGAGCAAAGATGTCAGCTTGAAGACTAAGGTGCGCCTGACCCAAGCCATGGTGTTTTCAATGTTCTTGATGTCATCCCACAACTCTTCTAGTCTTTGGTCTTTAGTGTCTAATGTATCAAAACTGTTCTTTAGATGATCTCTAAATTAGGTGGGATATATTCAAGGTCATATTTTGGCTCTCGTTGACTTGTTTTCATTTTCTTCAGCTTTAGTTTAAATTTGCATATGAGCAATTGATGGTCTGTTCCACAGTCTGCCCCTGGCCTTGTTTTCACTGATGATATGGAGCTTTTCCATCGTCTCTTTCCACAGATGTAGTCAATTTGATTTCTGTGTATTCCATCTGGTGAGGTCCATATGTATAATCGTCTCTTATGCTGTCTAAAGAAGGTATTTGAAATGAACAAATCATTGATTTTTCAGAATTCTATCATGTGATCCCCAGCATCTTTTCTATCACCAAGGCCATATTTTCCAACTACTGATCCTTCCTCTTTGCTCCCAACCTCATGTGGTAAATCAGTTCTACAATTCTGTGTCAGCTGTTGAAAATCCCTTTCTCAGACCTTATCTGTTTGTTTTTGTGCACCAGTTACCTGATGCAAATTACTGGCAGACAGCTTCATTCACCAGGCCCTTTGTTGGCCTGAAGCCCTAGGGGGTAAAAATAGTTAACAAATTTGGCAGGGAGCTGGGTCGACTTAGAGGCAACTTGGGAAAAAATTCTAGCAACCTGTTTCAGAAAAATCAGCCAAAGAAAACCCTATGGAACACAGTTCTACTCTGACACGTGAGAATGCAGTGAGTTGGAATTGACATCATCTGGTTTGGTTTGGTGTGTGATTGTGCTTCATGGTGGGTTTAGCTAGCCTGCATATTTTGGCATTTCAGGTACTGTTGTTGTTTTTAAGTTCCATCAAGTTGGGCATAATGTATTTTGATCCTGTATAGGATTTCCAATGAGTGACTGGTGGATTTCAACCACTGACCAAGCAATTAGCAGTCCAGTGCTTATCAGACAATGCCATACCAGGACTCTGACATTTCAAGTATCTCATCAGTTTCTGAGCACATACCTCATTACTCTAAAATATATTACACTGATTTGCATTGGCAAAGAACAAGGCACTGAGAATTGATGGAATACAAACTGAAATCTTTGAACAAACTGACCTAGCATTGAAGGCACTCACTTATCTATGCCAAGAAACTTGGAAGACAACTACCTGGCCAACTGACTAGAAGAGATCTGTATTTGTGCCCATTCTAAAGAGAGGTAACCCAACAGAATGCAGAAATAGTTAGACAATATCATTAATGTTGCATGCAAGTAAAATCTTCTTAAAGATAATTCACAAATGGCTACAACCATACATTGACAGAGAACTTCCAGAGGTTCAAGGTGGATTCAGAAGAGTACGTGTAATGAGGGATGTCATTGCTGTTGTCATAGGCCAAAAAGTTCCTTGGAAGCCGGGATGGCCAGATTTCATCTCTCATACTTTGGACATATCAGGAAGGACCAGTCTGGGAGAATGATAACATGTTTGGTAAAGTGGAGGGTGGAAGAAGGAGAGGACGACCTCCAACCAGATGGATTAGTATCCGTAGCAATTGACTCAGGCTCAGAAATGATTGTGAGGCTGGTATGAGACAGGGATAGTGCTTTATGTTGTTGTATTGGCACTGACTTATATTGATCCTGTATGAGGCTTCCAAGGAGTGGCTGATGAATTTGAACCACCGACCTTGTGGTTCAAACCAACCTTGTGGTCCAGTGCTTACCATATAGTGCCACAGCCTAGGTCTTTCATATCACTAGGGAAATGGGAGAATCTTGCCATAAAGAAATCAACACACTAGATTCTGCCAAAGAAGTAACCTTTCTCTCTACCCTATTCGCCCTGCCTCGTAACCCAACACCTCAACTCCATTTTGCCCCTGCCACATATTCTGGGGTGTATGGGCAGGGAACAGAAGTGTGAAATGATGTTAGACAGACTTAGGCTCCAAACCTACTTCTGAATAGAACTGTTCCATGTACTCAAGAAATTATTTCATGCCTGCTGGGAGTGTAGACCCCAGATAAGGCCTTCCAGTGGGATAGTGGAAACACATGGCTCCCTCTCTCAAAGCCTTATATTCTTAATGTTTTTGCTTCTACCACTGTTCCATTCCTAACCACTCATCTTTATTAACCACTAATCCAAGCTCTGGTTGGGCACTGTAGGATAAGCACTGGACTGCCAACTGCAACGTCAGTAGTTCAAACCCACTAGCCACTCTTGGAAACCCTATACAGGGTTTCTATGAGTCAGAACCGACTCCATGGCACATAACAACAATGCTTGCTGAAAGTTTTTTATGTGTCAAGCACTGTTCTGCTACTTCTGACTTGAGGAAATGAGGCACTGCAGTGTGGCCTCAGGTGAAGTCAGGTAGAAACTCCAGGACCATTCATGCTAGGATCCTGGAGCTTTTCCAGAGCAGCTGTTGCTTGGATGGCTCCATTTCATCACTCCATTCTTCCTGTCAGCAGGGGTCCTCAGGGACACAGTAGGCACTGGGAAGTCTTCTGCAAGTCTTCTGGCCTCTTGCCACATGGTAAAATGCAAGCTTTAGAGTGGCCAAGGGCAGAGGACAGATAGAATGAATTCACAGAAGAAACTCCAGAACAGACCAGGGCAATGACTCTCCACTGCCACCATGTGTCTGTCTGGCATGCTACAGAAAATGTTGTAATGACTTCAGGGGTCCAAACCAGGCACATGGGAATGGGCCCCAAAGACACAGCATTCAGAGAAGCCAGACTGTGGTATAGATCCAAGGAGATATGGAAAAAGGGAGGATCAGAGCCAAGCCAGGTGTGAGTTCATCTCAATCAGACCACCAGGGGAAATAGAGCCCAGACTGGCATTTGCAAAGATAGGGCATGGTTGTCTCCAGTCCTTCCTGCAATCTGACAGACATTGTCACTCCATTCCAAGGACAATTATAAGGAATAAGTTCCATCCAGGGTTGGAAAACCTGGTAAACCCATAAGTGACCTTCTTAACGTACCTTTTTGGTCCCACATTTGGTCTCAAATGCCTGGGATCAACCCTACTCAAAACCAACAGAAAAGAAGTCTATTAACTTCCTGGGAGGTGTCAGATCAAACTATTCCTGAGTTCAGAACTAGGTTGGGCTCAGAGGAGACAGGTTGTGATTATGTAGAAAGGAGACCTTGTGGACACCTAGAACCCTTGTGAGCTAGTGAGTGTTCCTGTCACCTAATATACTCAGATAGAGGTTGGATGATAAAAGAGAATCCTGCCTCACATTGAACTTCTAGATCCATTCCTATTCTAACATGTTTGGAATAGGAGTTCTCATTGGGCAATGTTTAAGTGCTCACCACTAACTGAAAGCCTGGAGGTGTGGACCAATGCAACCCTTCTGGGAGAAAGACTGGCAATCTGCTCCCATAAAGATGAAGACCTGATATACCCATGGGGCAGTTCTGCTTGTCACATAGGGTTGTTCTGAGTTGAAATGGAGTCGATGGCACCTGACAATAACAAAACAATAACTTTATGGAATGGAAACCCCTCATTTTCTTTCTGCTTGGTACTTCAAGTCAAGAAACGCACATCTGAATATCTGGTAGGCATCTAAAGGGATCTTATGCTCTGCCTATTAATTCTCAGCCCTGTTCATTAACTCCATTGGAGGATTTTGATTGCTGATCTCCCTACTCATACCTCACTGGTCCCAAGACAGTAAGGAATTCCCTCACACAAATTTCTTTCATTCCATAGAATCATGAGCCCTTGACATGTTTAGAACTTTTTGTTAAATGTGAAAATGGTGCAGGGAGGAAGAGAAAAAAAAACTTGCTGTTGACGCCAACTCAGAGTAGAACTGTGCTCCACAGGCATTTCAGTGGCTGATGTTTTGGACAAGTAGATCTCCAGGTCTTTCTTCTGAGGTGCCTCTGGGCAGACTCAAATCTCCAACATTTGGTTAACAACTGAGAGCATTAATTATTTGCACCATTCAGGGTCTCTGAGAGTTGGAGAGACCTGGGACAATCTTAGTTCTGCCACGTTCTGGCTGTAAGAATTTGGGCAGTTTACAGAACTTCTTTCTTCGTGACTATTCCTTCATAGTCTGTTCCCTCGTTTTCTTTTTGAACCCTCCCTCTCCATGCTCCCCACCACCACCGCAACACACCCACGCTCTACAAGACTGCTTCTGTGAAAAGAATCGCTTCTTTCCAACACAGGAATGCTGTCCTCTGCAAGGCCCACTGGCTTCCTGGCTGGGTGGCAAACAAGCTTTTGGCACTTGCAAGTCCATGCCGAGAAAGTCAAGAGCAGCAGGGTGCAAGTGCCAGCTAGGCCAGCTGTTTCCCAGGAAAGCGGAGGCGAATTCTGCCATGTTAATGTGGCTCATCCCCTAATAATGCCCAAGAGGCTGGCAAACAGCTTGTAAATAGTAGAAAGAACACATTCACCGCCACGTGGAAAGTGTTTCAATTACTCGTCCCTATTACTCTGGCTGTTCCTAAAAGGCTGCAATCAACCAGTTCATGTGGTAGACTCATCTGCCCAGACGTCCTACTGTCTACTGGTTTTCTTGACATGATTCCAAATTAGGTAAATAAAATTCTTGTTTTGTCTCCCATCTGTAAGAAGCTAGGTCCTAGCTGGATGACACTCAAGGGGAAGATCCAGTTCTCCCCATTTCTTACCGAACAGGTAAGAAATCAATCAGGATGCACACAGCTCTTCTCTTCACCCTGTGCACTGACTTTAATGAATATTTATGTTGCAAGTCCTGGCATGACTTATTTCTATGTGCCTTCATCAGACAGGGTGAATTTGTAGAAAGAGGCTTTGCCAACAAGATTTTGTTTACTAATATGGAATTCCCTTACAATATTTGTATGCAAATCACATCCCTTCACACATACATCAACCAAAATGCCGTTCCTACCTCCTCTCTTTTATCCTTCTTTCTGGGAAATTTATTTCTTAATGAGATCTTGCCAATGCTGAGATACCGAGGCTGCATCTGTTTGGAGAATTCTGGAAGGTTTAACTACTTCCATATAAGTTAAGCTACTACCCACCTCTCTGTGCCCACTTCCATGCCCAATTGAAGATTTTTGTTAGATTTGCATTGTCCTTGGTCATTGAACTGTAAGACACTGTAGAAACAGATATTTACTAAGCCATTTACTCAACAAATATTGCTGAGTACCTATTATGTCCAGGCATTGACTCTAGGACTTTGGGAAGTGTGGTGAGAATTACCTACCCTCATAAGAATTGTGGACTCCTAGAAGGAGTCTTGGTGTCCTGGTGTGGTGGTGTGGGTTAATGTGCTGGACTGCAAAGTTGGTTTGAACTATAAGGTCAGTGGTTCAAGCTCACCAGCGGATCCTAGGAAACCCTATATAGGGTCGCTATGAGTCGGAGCTGACTCAACAACAACAACAACAGAAGGAATCCTGGTATGACACTGTAGGATAAGCACTGGACTGCTAACTGAAAGGTTGATGGTTCAAACCCACCAGCCTCTCCTTGGAAACCCTATGCAGGGTCACTTTGAATCAGAACTGACTTGGCAGCACTTAACAATAACAAAATAGACCATTAAACAAATAAAAGGACTATTAATGAGAACTAAGGGTCAGAGAAAAAGAGGAAGACCCTTAATGAGATGGATTGTCCAAGTGGCAGCATCGATGGAGTCAAGCGTGGCAACAGTAGTGAGGTTGACCCAGGATTGGGCTGTGTTTCATTCTGCTGTGCATAGGGTTGCTATGAGTCGATACTAACTCTATGGTACCTAACAACAACAACAACAACAACAACAACAAGATAGTGAAGAGGAGTCCTACTGGCACAGTCATGAAGAACTCGGCAGCTATCTGAGGGGCTGGCCATTCAAATCAACCCAGTAGTTACACAGGAGAAGGATCTGGCAACCTGCTTGCCTACAGATATTACCAAAACCAAATCCATTACTGTCGACTTGATTCTAACTCATTACAGCCTTGGGAAAAACTATGGGACAGTTCTACTCTATTTCATAGGATCTTCATGAGTTGAAATTGACTTGACAGCACACAATAACAACATGATTGTGTAGGAGTCAGTCCCTAGGTGGTACAAATGTTTGACACGCTCAGGTGCTATCCAACATATTGAAAGTCTGAGTCTACTCAGAGGCACCTCAAAATAAATTCCTTGAAATCTACTCCTAAAATATCAGTCATTTATTTTACCCTAACATGCATGACAAATCAGAATCAACTCAGTGACAACTGGTTAAGATAGTGGAAGCCAACACATAAGTTTGTCATTTATAACAAAGTTAAATTTCTGATCTCAAGGTCATCTTCTTTCTGTCCTTCCACCTATTCAAATGCTCTAGGTTGTACCAGGGAAGGGCCAGTGGTGAATGGCATGGTCCTTGACCTTAAGAAGCCAACAGTCTTATTGGGAAAACAGAAACAGAATTGGTGGCAGTTCAGTGAGATAAGAATTGGGAGGGAGGCCAGAACAAAGTCTGATAGGAACAATTGGGAAGACCTAAGTGTCTAGCAGTAGAAAGGGATGAGTCAGGCAGGTGGACTGAGCAACAGATCCCAGGTTCTTGGAACAGGATGACCTCCATCCCAGAATGACTATTGGGATCAAATGGAATCTTGCATGGGAAAGGGCATAAGAAATCACTATACACAAGATGTTCTTACTAGTTATGTTCTGAGGATAGACATTTGAAATAATTGGAAAAAATAGCTTATTAAAAACTCAATTTCATTAATATTCTGAAATACTGCATGTCTGTATTAATCCAATTTCCAAATTAGATCCCAAATTCCTTGAGGACAGAAAGTGATTTCTTCCAAAATCACATTATTTATGAAAACCCTGGAATGTACAGGTGAACCATACAAGAGCTGAGCTGAAATTTAACTTTGTTCTAATCAGAAAGGAAAAGGTTTGCTAGTCCTAGTGTGGCACAGTAGGATAAGCATTGGACTGTTAACTACAAGGTCCATGGTTCAAACCTACAAACTGCTCCTTGGAAAGCCAATACAGGGATGCTATGAGTCAGAACTGACTCCACAGCACTTAACACAAATGGTACTGGAGTGTTTCAACCACTTAAAAGAAAATATATATATTTATGAGCATAAGAAACATTCATTTATAAACAAATAACTGAGATTCTTACTACAAATCATTCTTCCATAACTATTTAGAGAAAGCTGCTAGAAACTATTTGTAGTATTTTTCAGTATTTTACTACTTTACACTTAATACCAACAATTGCTGTAGCTCCTGAGAGTTTATAGTATGTATTTATATAACTAGCAGTTTTGGTGTGGTGCTGTAGGTTAATGTGCCAGACTGTAAAGTTGCTTTGAACCATAAGGTGGTCGGTTCAAGCTCACCAGTTGCTACTCAGAAACCCTATAAAGGGTCGCTATGGATCAGGAGCTCTGGTAGTGTAATGGTTATGAATTGGGCTGAGAACCTTAAGGTCAGCAGTTCAAAACTACCAGCGGTGCTCCAGGAGAAAGATGAGACTTTCTGCTCCTGTAAAGATTTACAGCCTCAGAAACCCTGTACAGGGTCGTTATGGGTTGGAACTGACTCAACGACACTTAACAACAACAACAATGGGTCAGAACCGACTCAACAGCACTTCAAAACAACAATTTACATAACTGACTCAATTGTTCCTCACAAGAATCTTTTAAGGGACAACACAGAAACAAGAAACCAAATGAAACAGACACAGATGAAAATTCAGGAACCATGAATTTCAGAAGAAAGGTAAGAGAAGTGAATTGAGTGCTTGCTGGCAGGAGAAGCTGAACAGGGACAATGAGAGAGGGAGACCGACTGGTGAACGGCCAGCCAGATGAGACACAACCGTCTTGAATTTTGTGAGCAGCTTTGGCAACAGAGGTGGCCTGGCAGAGCAAGTTCACACAGGTGACTGGAAAAGTATGATTCCTTCTCGTCTCCACATTCCCTGGTAACCAGAGTTGTGGCTAGCTCATCCACCTAAGTACAGACTCTGCTCTCTAGGAGTTCAGAGCCACATGGTTGGGAGCCACCCCAGTGTGAGTCAGGGGCTCATTGTGCCACTGTGGCAAGCTGCTTTGGTGCCTGGATTCAAAAGTGTTGACCTACAGACTTACAGGACCCACAGAGGCACCAGACCAGCATCTAACCAGTCACCCTGCCCCCACTTGCCCTGTGGCCCTAACAGACACTGACTCCAGCTCCATCAAGGCCCAGAACATAGGTAACACTGAGTCCATAGAAACTCCATTACCAGGATTTCCACAGTCACGCCCACCTTGTGAGCTCCTAGGCTGACAGGAGTCCCCCAGAGTTTCCTCTTTTCGGGTTCAACAACTGTACTGTTATTCTGTTGTTGTTGTTGTTGTTTTTGCCTTTTATTGTTTCATTGCTTTTGTTTGTTTGTTTATTCTTTCTCCTCCTTCTTCTCGTCCCATTCTTTTCAATATTATACTTTCTATCTCCATTTTGGTTTTCCTACTTTTTTTCTGGCTCTCATTTTCTCTCCTTTTTTTCCCATTTAATCTTTCTTTACTACTCTCGATTCTATGTTTTCATTGTCCCTCTTACTGTTTTTTCTAAGTGTTTTTAAAATTTTGTGTTTTTGTTTCCTCTCTTATTTTTCTCATCTATAGTTCCATTTCCCTGTCCCTCTTTTGTCTTTATAGTTATTGTTGTTGTTGTTGTTAAGTGCCGTGGA
>NW_006408681.1:1400341-1425300 GCF_000296735.1 Chrysochloris asiatica
TCATCAGTTTTACATTCAACAAATCATACACTTTGTTTCATTACAATAATTATAATCCCCTCCATGTACCATCAGATAACAATATTTCTCTCTTTCATTTTAGCTCTTCTTTTTTTTTTTTTTTTTTAAACACTCAGGCATATATAATAATTTACACCACCACAGGGCACATTCTGCAAGCCTGTTTCCTGGCTGCCAGCTCTCAGTCCATCTCTTTCCATGAATCTAGAGTCCTCAGCTGCTCCTTCTTTCCATGTTCCCATCTCTGCCTCCATCTCTGGTGTCACTGCTTCTCTGTATATGGTCTCACATTCTACTTGTGCTCTTCTCCCTGAATGGTCCTAGGGTCCTCTGGACCTAGTTTCTGGACTGTAAGATTAACTACACCCCCATTTTTGTTACAAAGCTTCTATCTTTATAATTGTGATAGTTGTAATTAGTCATGATAACAATTACTCACGATTGAATCATAAGAATCTTATCCCCATCTCTTTCCACCAGATCATCCAGACAAGATGAAAACTATTCAGTGGGGACTCTTTCTTCCCCAACACACTCTTACACTAAACTCCCTCTTGAAACCTTGTAAGCCAGTCACTTCGTGCCTTTATGACCCCCTCATTTTAGGTAGCCAATATCTAAGTTGTCCATCCCTATCTACTCTGTGAACAGAGGGGATAGCATTAATACTTGATGCGAAGACTCCTTCCTTTTCTGTTGGTATTTAGAGCTACTACCTCTAGGAGTATAGGTCAAGTTCATCAAATTGTAGCAATATACCCTTGTTTGTTTTATCAAAACATTTCTTTTTCATCTTCCTCTTGCCTGGTTCTGATTATCAAGCAATGACTGCTGCTTGCTTTTATTTATTTTTTCCCATTACATTGTTTGTTTATTCCATTTTGTTTTCTTTTGTGTGTAGGGGATATGCTTTTGTCTTTCCTATCCAACAGGAGACAACAACAATGCCAGTACAACCCAGCCAAAACCATACCCTCTGCAACTCCTCCCACTGGGCAAGAGCCAATATCAGCTCTTATACCACCTGATCAATGATAGACAGCAGCCAACATCAGCTAAACCCACCATAAACTGAGGTACTTGAATAACTAATGAGAACTGAATAGATACTTCCATTCTCTCCCTACACCCACAGGAGACAGTTGGTGAAAGCCTAAGTTATTCAATCATCAATTAAATGAAAATATGACAATCCCACAATGCCCCAGAGACAACAGACAATTTTCGTTGAAATGAAGAAACAAGAGAGAGTGGTTCAAATGAATGACCAAGATGCAGAGTCAGAAAACATTTGTGAGGCAGAAACGGTAATGGAACTAACTGAAAAAGAATTCAAAAGAATGATATTAGGTACCTTCAAAGGGAGTCCTAGTGTGGTGCTATGAAATAAGCACTGGACAACAAGGTTGGTTTGAACTGCAAGGTCAGTGAACAAACTCACAGTAACGCCTCAGAACCCTATGCAGGGTTGCTATGACTCAGAAATTATTCAACAGCAATTAATGACAACAACAAAGGGTTGATAGAAGATTTAAATGGATTAAATGTACCAGTTAAAAGACATAGAGAATAGAATGGATGAGAAAACAGGATTCTTCCATAAGTGGTCTATAAGACACATCAAAAAGATGGAGTCATTCTAAATGCTCCTCAATAGATGAGTGGTTAAGCAAACTTTGGTACATACACACAATGGAATACTACACAACGCTGAAGACTAATGATGAATTCATGAAACACCTCACAACATGGATGAATCTGGAGGACATTATGCTGAGTGATATTAGTCAATTACAAAGGAACAAACATGGTATGAGACCACTGTTGCAAAAAGTTAGGAAAAGATTTTCTTAATAAAAGAAAAAATCTATGATGGTTACTGGGGGGAGGGAAGATTATTCATGGACTAGAGGGTAGACAAATGTTAAAACATGGGCGACAGGGCAGGTAATTTACAAGAAGAGGGAGGCTAGCAGAGAAAAGATGAAGGTAGTGGGAGACACTGGGAGGAATATAATACAGTGAATTAAGGCAAATACTATTATTAACTGTTGGTACATGGAGGGGATTGCAACCATTGTAATGAAGCAAAGTATATGATTGTATATGAATATAAAACTGGTGATCTGCACTGTAAACCTTCACTCAACTCAATAAAAAGTTAAAAAGAAAAAAAGAAAATGAAGAAGAAGTAAAAAGGCATATTTTAAGGTTTATAATGTGATTTTCATTTTACTAGCAAAGAAACTAAGAGTTGGAGAGGTCATGTGAACTGCTGAAAAAGCCAGAAAAAAGCCAGAGAGACAGGGTGAAAACAGAGAAAGGAAGTATCAAAGTTAACTGTGCAATTTCTTGTCATGGAAGTCAGATGCCACAAAAGAGAGGAAGATGCTTCAGAATTTACATTTTCTGTCAGATGTAACTATTTTTTTTTTTTTTTGCTTTTGCTTTTTGGGCCCCTTACAAAGGTAAAATATTTAACTAAGTCCTTTCTAAGGAGTCCTGGAGTCCTAGTGTGGCTCTGTGGGCTAATGTGCTGGACTGCAAAGTCAGTTTGAACCTGAAAGTTGGTAGTTCAAACTCACCAGCTGCTCCTTGGAAACATTATGCAGGCTTGCTATGGGTCAGAACTGACTCTACGGCACTTAGCAACAACCACAATGCTGTTTTCAGTTGCACAAAAAGATCAAGGAAGATTTTGGTTACGTTGGAATGGAACTCCTGTGAGATAGGATGCACAAAGGAACTGTGAGAAGAGGACAACAAAGAATGTAGTATCTTGCCTCTAAATTTCAAACTTCCCGAGTCTGAGTCTGAATTCAGACTTTATTTCCCAATTTCCTAATGCTTACTGCTCCAGAGTTAAGTATTTCATGTTGTAAGACTCAATATCTGCATTCTGTATTTTCTGAGTTTTGTGCTATATCTCATCTAACACAGACTCCAACTTTCTGAAGATAAAAGCAGTCAAACATGAAAGTCTTTATGCCTGGGAGATACACAGGAGAAATTAAAGAGGATTACGAGCTTTCCTGATTACTCAGCCAAAGACATAATTATGGGATTTAAAATATATTCATTTTACCTCCGTGGAGGTATTTGTGGCTGAAATGTGAACTTGGAAATCTCAGGCAACATCCAAGAGGGAGTCCAAGGTAGGCCAGGCTGGTCTTGATCTGATAACAAGCACACAAGCCTTCACATGTTTCAAAAGACACCTGTCACCAAGTGACATTTCACTGTCTGACCAACCAGTGGTAGGGTAAAACCTGAATGAAGTCGGGTACTTTGCCATGTAAACTCCTGGAGGACGGGCACCGAGGATCTGTTAAATAGTTCTCTCCAAGTCCTTCCAAGAGCCTTTGTTTGGGTCCATTCTGTGTAGTCTCTCATCAGCTCAACAAGTGGAAGAGAAGAAGATGAAAGAACAAGAACCCTACCCTAATCCGTTTTGAGAACGCCAAATACCTGAGCATGCAGAATATTCCCACATTTAACCCACAGGTAGTTAGTTCACACTCCCAGATAAGAGATGGTGCAGATTGTATGCACCTCTGGGTGCCTGAAGGAGTGATGGCTTTATTGGTATGATCACAGAAGAACCTGGACAGGAAGTGGGTGTTCAGCAATCAAATCCTCTATGTTTTCCTGGACAATCTCTGTGACAAACATGTCATATCCTTCCTCCTTACAAATCATCAAAACATTTTAGAAATATTGATGACATTCACAAACAACACCTCCCAGTCAACTCTTTAACACAGTTGAATTACAAAAATCCCTTGTTAGAAATACAGATTCTGATTGTTGCCTGGGGAATTAGTATCCCTATATTTAGAGGATCCCTGGGTGGTGCAAATGATTAATGTACTTGGCTACTTATGGAGTTCTGTGTGGCTTTGTGGGTTAATGGACTAGACTACAAAGTCAGTTTGAACTGCAAGGTCAAAGGTTCAAGTTCATCACTCTCTCCTCAGAAACACTATGCAGGGTCACTATGGGTCAGAACTGACTCAACAGCACTTAATAAGAACAACATTAATGGAAAGGTTAGTGGCTCAAGTCCACCCAGAGGTGCTTGGAAGAAAGGTCTGGAGATATACTTCCAAAAATTCTCAACCATTGAAAAGGTTGTGGAGCACTTCTACTCTGACACACATGGAGTCAGCATGAGTTGGGACAAAGCAACAGCAACTGTTATTTTTTCCAATAGAATTTATTTAATTTTTGGTGTTGAGAATATACACAGCAGAACAAACTCTAAGTCAACAATTCTCACAGGTACAATTCAGTGACATTCATTGCATTTTTTTGAGTTTGCAGTCATTCTCATCTTCCTTTTCTGAGTTGTTCCTCCCCCACGAATATGAAGCCACTGTCTCCTAAATTTCCTACCTAATCTTTCTAGTTGCTGTCATCAATTTGATCCCATAAAGATAAATCTTAAAAGAGCAGAAAATTCAAGGTGGATATTTCTTCCTACTTAAGCAAAACTATTGTTTAAGAAGACTTCAGAGGTTCATCCACCTCCATGGCTTTAGAAAATCTCAATGCAACATGAATTTGAAATTCTGTTCTGTATTTCCATTCCCCCCCCCCTTTTAATTAGGATTCCTCTATGGAATTTTTGATCAAAGTGTTCAGTAGTTGCAGCCAGGAACCATGCAGTTCTTCAGGTCTCATGGCAAAGGAGGCAGCTGTTCACGGCAGTAAATCAACTGCACATTCCATAGCCTCCTACTTCTGCCTCTCTTTCATCCTCTATTGCTCTAGGTGAACAAAGAGCAATTTGTTGTGTCTTGGATTCCTACCCACAAGCTTTTAAGACTCCAAGCATTACGCAGCAGACTAGGTTGTAAAATAGAAGCACTAAACCCATTATTAGGTCAAGTAAATGAGCTGTCCCATGAAACCATGACCCTAACCTCCAAACCAAGGAAGTAAATCCCATGAGGCTGTGCATAAGCAGCCTGGGTCGCTGTTATATTTTTTGTCATTGTTGTAATATGTCTACCACACAACTTTTGCCAGTTCAACTTTTTACAGGTGTGCAACTTATTGACAGCAATGACATTAAATGGCAACTGGCTTTGGTGTCTCTTGTTATTGTTGTCAGGTGCCGTCGAGTCAGCACTGATTCATAACAACCTTATGCACAGTAGAATGAAACAATGTCCGATCCTGGACCAACCTCACTACTGTTGCCACACTTGAATCCATCAATGCTGCCACCTGGCCAATCCATCTTGCTGGGAGTCTTCCTCTTTTTCTCTGACCCTCCATCTTACCAAACATGATATTCTTTTCCAGTGACTGTTCCCTCCTGACAATATGTCCAAAGTATGAGAGACAAAGTTTGGCCATCTTGGCCTCTAAGGAGCATTCTGGCTGAACTTCTTCTAAAACAGATCTATTGGTTCTTTTGGCGGCCCATGGAACTTTTAGTATTCTCCTCCAACACTGGTATCTCTAAAGCTGTGATTAATTGATGCTGTTGTACCTTCCTCTCTGCTGGTGGGAGGAAGCTACAGTCAGGAAGCACATCTCTCAGCATTCCTGTGTGCCTGGCTGCCTGGAATGACAGGAAGCTCACAATGTACAGTCAGCTGACAGGGCAAACTCCCTGAAAGGAGTCATGGGGGCTCAGTTTTAGGGAGTGCAGCTGGAACTGCAGAGCGAGACTGAGCACACAGGAGCAACCAGAGAGTGGACATGCCAGTCAGCTTTTGAAGAAAAGAGTGAGGTTCTTTGGGCTGTTAGTATTCCAAACAATTCAGTTTCATGAATATCATATTGCCACATGAGCAGTGCTGAGTACTATAACCAAGATCTACCTCACCTCATGAAACAAAAGTAAATGCTTTTGTCCCACTGTTTTCCTAGTATTATGTTCATTTTCAATTTTTTTACAGGCTTGTGTTCAGATTCTATTATGTGTCTTGCTCTGTGGATAGAGATAAAAATCTCTACAGTTCTCTGTGGATAGAAATAAAAGCTTCAACAGTTCACATCCCAGGGTGTGTGTGTGTGTGTGTGTGTGTGTGTGTGTGTGGAGTCCATTCCATCTCATCGTGGCCCTATAGAATGGAGTAGAAGTCCTTCATAAGGTTTCTAATGCTGTAAATCTTTGTGGAAGCAAACTGCCTCCCTTCCTCCTGTGGAGCAGCTGGTGGGTTCAAACTTCTGACCTTTCAGTTACCATGTGTGTGATTAACCACTGCACCACCAGAGCTCCTTGGATATGTAGTAGTTAAGTAAAATGTACTGATATCCTCTGAGAAAAATGAATGGGGCTGTGTACTTGGTTATTGGAAATACATGTATTCTCATGGACACTATCGTATAGTCTTAACTGATGGATTAAAGTCAAACTTAATTATAGAAAGCTCTGAGATAAACGTTTCTGAAAGTAAATCCAAACTCTTCCATAAAAGGTAGCCTGATCATGGGATCCATGGTAACTATTCAAAGCGCTAGAGGTTTTGAAATCTTGCTCAGCCAAGGTCATTTAGTTTAAAGTCAACACTGAATTTTCATGACTGTCACCTATAAAACCAAGGGTCAAATAAAAACTGGCTAAATTGTATGACTTGAGCAGCCACAAATGGGTCCAGGAACTAACATCATTTTGAAAGGAGTGCTAAAGCTTTTTCCTGGGACTGGCCTGTACCAGACACAATATGAGGCAGGAAGAATAAAACAGGATGCTCCAACAATCTAGCGTGACCGTTGCCTACAGCACCAGTCTCCAAGTCACTATGGCTCCAGTGGGTGATGCTTGCCTCCCTTAGGCAGAAGGAAGCATCACCCACTCTTCTCTGCCCTGTCTCCTAGAGTCAGCACCATTCCCCATCAGAAACAGCAACTCCATGTGTGTCCAAGCAGAACTATGCTCCATAGGGTTTTTAATGGCTGATTTTTCAGAAGTAGGTCATCAGGCCTTTTTTCAAAGGCACCTCTGCTGGACTCCAATCTCCCACTTTCTGGTTAGTAACTGAGAGCAAACCTCTTTGTGGCACTGAGGGTGAGAGAGAGTCAAGGAGAGAAGTGAGCAGTGTCAGAACTGGGGCAGCCCATTTCTTCCATGGGAGAGAGAGCCTGGGGCTGCCTCCTGTCCTTCCAGTGCAGGAATGTCTGCACCTGCTGCAAAAGGACAATACGATTAAAAGACTAAATACAATTTTCTAGTCATAACCTAAGGAGCCCTAGTGGTGCATGGTTAGGTGTTTGATCACTAAATGAAACAGCTGGCAGTTCAAATCCACCAACCGCTCCATGGGAGAAAGATGAGGAAGTCTGCATCTATAGATGGTTGTTGTTCTATAGATTGTTGTCAAGTCAATTCTGACCCATAGAGACCCTGTATAGAGTTTCCCAGGAATGGCAGGTGAGCTTGGACTACCAACCTTGAGGTT
Source organism: Chrysochloris asiatica (assembly GCF_000296735.1). Lineage (NCBI taxonomy): Eukaryota > Metazoa > Chordata > Mammalia > Afrosoricida > Chrysochloridae > Chrysochloris > Chrysochloris asiatica. The sequence continues at coordinate 1,407,778 of NW_006408681.1, forward strand.
TAAATCTACCTTGCAGTCCAGCACATTAACCCACAATGCCACACCAGGACTCCTTGAAAACACTATGGGACAGTTCTAATCTGTCCTATAGGGTCCCTATGATTAGGAATGGACAGCAATGGGTATTAGAACCATAATCTATTCTTTCTGAATACATAAGCCTTTACTCATAGGACAATAACAGTACCTTGAAAATGCTGTCCCACATGTTACTAGCTAACAATGTTTAAATGACTGAGTTAGAAAACATATTTCTTCTTAATACAGCTAAGTTTCCCGTACTGTGAATGTTGTTTCACACCGTCTAGTCAGTTCTGACTCATAACAACCCAGTACAAAGTTTCTGAGCAGCGGCTGGTGAGCTTGAATCGCCGAACTTGTGGGTCAAATGAATTTGCAGTCCATGGCACCACACCAGGACTAAGAATCAAAAGTCACATTTTCATTTTTTGTTGTTTATTTTTTAGATTAAAAATCATTGTGTCATAGGGCCACAAAATACATATACACATATACATAAAACCATTTTCTAAAATTGGTTATTTTGAAAATACAGGTTTTTAGAAAAGCATTTTAAAAGTATGCAATTGGGAACAAATCCTTACAGCAAGAATCATTCCCACCCCCTCCATACACAGAGTAGACAGGGATGGGCAACTTGGACATTGGCTACCCAAAATGGGAGGGCTGCAAAGGCAAGAAGTGACTGGTTTACAAGCTTTCATGAGGGAGCCTAGATCCACAGGGTGCAGAGGAAGGTGGAATCTCCACTGAGTAGTATTCAATCTGTCTGGGCGGGGCTGATGAAAGGAGATGGGGATAGGTCTCTTGTGGTACAATAGTGAATAATTGTTATCAGGACTGACTGTGAGGGTTGGAAATGTAAAGGTAGACATTTTGTAGCAAAAGGAAGGTAGTGATTGACTTTGCAGTCCAGGAGCCGAGGTCCCTGGGACTATCAAGGGAGAAGAGCGGAGTGCAGGGCTCTACCCAGAGAAACAGTGATGCAGAGATGATGATGTGGAGAGATGGAGTGGCTGGGGACTCTAGACCCAGAGAGGGAGAGGAGGGTGGGCTTGCAGGGTGTACACTTTGGTTGGTTGATGATGCATGGAGGGGATTGTAACCATGGCAATGAAATGATATACAGTAGAGTGAATGTAAAGTTAATATTCTCCCATGTGAACTATCACATAATTCACAATAAAACATTTTTTTTAAAAAGTATACAATTGACTTTCTGTTGCTGTCTTTTTATTTTAATTCAATTAAGGTATGAACTGGAAAATTATAAACCCATAAGCAGGTCATTGAGTCTCTCCCAACCAAGGGATAAACAGCACACTTCCATTGCTCCCTCTTCTACAAACTGGTTTCTTACCTTGGAGACCTAAATATGGGAATTGAAATGGGAACAGATTGAAAGGGAAAATATCTTTTCAGGATTGCAACACTATTTAACCAAATCATTCTTTTAATCTTTGGTTAATCCTACTAATTCCCTGTCTTCAGGAAAGATCATGTTACCTCAAAGCAATGCAGAGCAAGCAGAGCCTATAGTTTCTGCAGGTGTAATTTCTCAGATGGAATTGATCTTCAGAATGACCTGTAGAGCGATTTCTGACACAAAGCTCACTGGAATGTTTATATTAATTTTCTCATTATTTCAGCTAATGTTTCCTAAGCAACTACTACAGGGAACTAGACAGAACTGGGGAAGGAGTGCCAAAGATTGCAAGTTGTTGTTGTTGTTGTTAAGTGCCATCTAGTCGGTTCTGACCCATAGCGACCCTGTACAAGGTTTCCAAGGGTGTAAATCTTTACGAGAGTAGAAAGCTTCATCTTTCTCCCGCAGAGTGGCTGGTAGTTTCAAACCGCTGACCTTAAGGTTCGCAGCCCAATTAGTAACCACTACGCTACCAGAGCTCCTTAAAGATTGCAAGTAGGGGTGGATTATTCAATAAGCAAGGGGAGCACAGGCTTAAATTGTGCTTACTTAAAAATATGTAGTCAATAAATTCACATGAGCTTAATTACATCAAAATGAGGTGAAAAGTATGTGGGTTATTCACTACAGATTAATAAATAAACACAAATAAACCCATATTTATCCTGCATATTGGATAGTCCAACACTTGTGAGATTTCTGTGACCAGATAGGGCACTATCTGGAATTGCATAAATTCAAGAAGCAGTGGTGTCTAGACCACGGGTCTCCAGAGTACCAGGATCCTGACAAAAAGAAAGCAAGCAAAACTGCCTGATTCATGCTGGAACTGGTTAATGCTCCATGTGCTCCCTCAGCAGCTTCAAGAGGAAGGCATGGACTGCCTTACAAGTTGGGAGAGGTAGCAACTCACCCTAACTTGGGTGTGCAGAGCCAAACTTGGAGACTAAGTTAGAGTGAAGAGAAACAGGTGGCAGGACTGAGGAGAAACAGGGTGGTGGAACACAGGGTCAGAACCAAGACCAGAGGGCAAGGAAGGGCCTGACCCCAGCAGTGAGATGGGCCTCACCTCCATCCTGGAGTGTTTAGTTCCTGAGCACAGAGAGGATGACCAGCAGGTTGTCCATGGTGGTAAACATGAGCTCCTGCCGACTTTGCAGGTGTCACCATGGGAGGCATAGGTATCCCTAGGGCAATGAGGTCACTAAGGTTGGTGTCACCCAGCGTGGTAACTCATGGTGTCACCACCTGCCCAAGTGGTGGACGCTGTATTGGTGTTACTCCCACCGACGGTGTCAGGGGGACAGTGTCGGGGTGCCGTCTGCACCACTTGTACCTCCATTGTGATATCATTGCCTGGAGGCCTGCAAGCCATCTGCCTGCAGCCAGCCCACACTTGCTCCTGGTTCACCTGCCAAGCAGCAGTTGGTGAAGGAGCTATTCTCCTACATAGTGGACCTTCCCACACCACGAATGGGCTACCTCACCTAATTCCCTGTCTCCAGGAAAGATCATGTTACCTCAAAACAATACAGAGCAAGCAGAATCTGAAATTTCTGAAGGTGTAAGTGCTCAGCTGGAATTAGTCTGAATGACCTGGAGAGCAATTTCTGACACAAAGCTCAATGGAATGTTTACACTAGTTCACTCGTTATTTCAGCCACAACCATACATTAAAGGTACCCTGGACTGCTAGAAGAACAAACAAATCTGTGTTAGAAAAAGTACAGCCAGACTATGCCTTAGTAACCTTCTCCCTGGAGAAGAACATCATGCTTGGTAAAGTGGAGGGTCATCCAAAAAGAGGAAAACCCCCGACAAGATGGATTCACACAGTGATAGTAGCAATGGGCTCAAGGTTAACAACAATTGTGAGGATGGCACAGAACTGGTCAGTGTTTTGTTCTGTTGTGCATGTGATAGCTCTAAGTCTGAATCAATTTAATGGTACATAACAACAACAACATTAAAATATGGTAATATTTAATAGATACGTGGTCAATAATGGTGATTATTCTAATGCGGTTTGGGAAGGAACAAAAAGATGGATGAAACATGGGTCCAGGAAGAGAGAAACTTAAATGCCCTTTACTTAAAATGTTTGAGGACTTACTCTTAATAATTTCAGTAAACATCTTTTGTGAGCTAGTATTATGCCAAATTGTTCTAAGCACTTTACATGGCCACTAGATTCCTGGCATGGCACTGTAGGATAAGTCCTGGACTGCTAACTATATGGTCAGTGGTTCCAACCCACCAGATGCTCCTCAGAAACCCTATACAGAGTCACTATGGGTTGGAACTGATTCGACAGTATTTAACAAAAACAGAATCTCTAAAGTCAAAGTGATTGAAAATCTTAACTCAGTGAGTCTGTGAAGCAACTGGAACTCTCATACATACAAAATGGTACAGATACTATCAAGAACTCTCTGTCAGTTTCTTATAAAGTTAAATAGTTACCTATCCTATGACCAACAATTCCAAAGAACATGGAAACATGTGTCTGCAAATTTATGCTCCAACCACTAAAGAAAATGATAAAGAAATTGAAGACCTCTACCAATTTCTTCAATCTGAAATTGATCAAATATGAAAATCAAGATGCATTGATAATTACTGGTGATTGGAATGAAAAAACTGGAAACAAAGAGGAAGGATTAGTAGTTAGAAAATATGGCCTTGGTGATAGAAATGATTTTAGAGATCACATGATAGAATTTTACAAGACCAACAGCTTATTCATTACAAACACCAGTTTTTCAACAACATAAACGGCAACTTTATACCTGGACCTCACCAGATGAAATATACAGTAATAAAATCAACTATATTTGTGGCAAGAGATAATGGAGAAGCCAAAACCAGGCCAACGGCCAACTGTGGAACAGACCATCAATTGCTCATATATAAGTCGAGGCTGAAGCTGAAGAAATTTAAAACAACTCTATGAGAGATAATATGACCTGGAATACATTTCACTTGAATTCAGAGACCAGCTTAAGAACAGATTTGATCCATTAGACACTAATGACTGAAAAACAGAAGAGTTGTGGGATGGCATCATAAACAAGCACAAAGGTCATTAAAAATATAAGAAAGAAATGAAAGAGCATAATGGATGTCAGAAGACACTCTGAAACTTGCTATTGAATATAGAGAAGCTAAAGAAACTAGAAGAAATGAGAGAATCTAAGCTCTGAACAGAAAATTTCAAAGAACAGCTCAAGAAGACAAAGTATTATAAGAAAATGTATAAAGACCTGGAGTTAGAAAACCAAATGGGATGAACAAGGTCAGCATTTCTCAAACTGAAAGAAGTGAAGACAAATTTCAAGTCTCAGGTTGCAATATTGAAAGATTCTATGGGCAATATCCACCACTTGTCTGTCATTTTGTCATACTGTGGTAGCTTATATGTTGCTTTGATGCTGGAAGCTATGCCAATGATATTGTGACTAACAGCAGGGTTATCTATGATGGACAGATATCAGCAGAGCTTCCAGATTAAGACAGACTAGGAAGATGAAGAGTTGGACCACTTCTAATTGATTGTTGTTGTTGTTGTTAAGTGCCATCAAGTTGGTTCTGGGCCATAATGACCCGTATATGGTTTACAAGGAGTGGCTGGTGAGCTTGAACTGTATACCTTGAGGTTCAAACAGACTTTGCAGTCCATTGCATTAACCTGTAGTACCACACTGAAAAAGCCTTATGAAAACAGTGAAATATTGTCTGATATAGTGCCAGATGATCTCCTCTGGTTTGAAGGCACTCAAAATATGACACAGTGGCAGCAACAATGGGCTCAAACAAAATAATTATGAGGATCGCGCAGGACCAGGTAGTGTTTCATTCTATCATGCATAGCATTGCTAAGAGCAGTAACTGACTCAAGGGCACCTAATAACAACAACAACAGCAATCCTTACGGGAGTAGATTACCTGATCTTTTATCTTGTGGAGCAGCTGGTGAATTTGAACTGTCAACCTTAAAGTTAGCAGTCTAGTACTTAACCATCACCAGGATTCCTTGAGTTTAGTCAGAGGCAGTCCAATAGGCACTGCTCCTTCCACCACCTTAAATGGGAACTCTACTCTTTGAAATGGAGTCCCGGTGTGGCACTGTGAGACAAAGCACTGGACCTCAAGGTCGGATTGAACCACAATGTTGACAGTTCAAACTCACGAGCCGCTCATTGGAAACCCTATACAGGGTCACTGTAAGTCAGAATTGACTTGATGGCACTTAACAATAAAAACAACTCTTCAAACTGCAGTCTTCTATTATGTTCATGATACCAGAGAAGAATCAATTGCCTTGAATCATTAAGCTTGTACTTTTTCCTTATAGGAAATCATTTCAAACATCGGCAAATACAAGGTAAAGGGAAAATGGAATGAAAAGATTTACATGAACTTTTTAAAGCTCCTTCGTACACAAAACCACTCAGGAATATACAGTCATTTAAGCAACCAAAGGGTGCCATGTGCTTCTTGATTGCATCCACTCATTCATGTGTCTTACCTCTCTCATCCCTAGAGGCATTTTAGTTTGTGAGCCTCTTTCACTGAGTACATTTTTTTGTTTTCAGTCTCAGGGTACCTGGTGCTGTATGTATGGCAGGTATCCCACTTCCATTGGATTGAAATTAAAGAAATAAATCTCAAGGGAAGCATCATTGTTTAATTTCTGTGCTACTATACTCTCCCTCTCCCTCCCTGTCTATGACCTGGGATAAATCATCTTTCCTCAATCTCTGGTCAAGCTTCTGAATCCCTCTTGAGTTAACAAAAGAAAATAAATCCAAAGCCATTGAACTGATTCCTCTTACTCATGGTGACCTTTAGGACAGAGTAGAACTGCCCTACTGGGGTATAGAAGCAAGCTGCCACATCTTTGTCCCATGGAGTGGTTTGTAGGTGCGAACCATTGAACTTTCAATTAGTAATCGAGCTCTTTATTCACTGCTCCACCAGGCCTCCTTTCTCTTGGGTTAGTTAGTCCCAAGTCTTTTAAAACACCAGTCACTATGAAAGCAGAGAAAATACTTCAAAAAATATCTTAGCAATAAATAAATCATGGCAAAGAGCTCACCGGGTTATAAGTAAGCCAAGTAAGTCTAAGTTAGAGAAGAACAGCCTGCAATTCTGTGAATCAGCCAGTTTAGTTCAGAGATTGATCTATAATGTATTAAAACTACTTAATTTGGGTTTTCCTTCTCAAAGAGAATAAATAGGTCAGATTTTGACAGACAGCCCTAGAGAAGGTTGGGAAGGATTGAACAGAGCAGCACATTATATTATAGAGCATCAGCTCCAGATTTTCCCACTTAATTGTACTTTTTCCAATAACATTAATTTTTAATTGGGTATCAAGTGTGATCTAATTTTTATGTCTTGATAGATTCTTTTATGTAAATAATTTTAAGAATTAGTGAAAAAAATTCATTGTCATACTATTGGCCCAGCTATTTGCTCTAGAAAATACTGAAGTTAAAACTATATAACTCTCAGGGGTTATGAAAACTTCTTAGACATAACCAAATACTCTGAGAGGATAACAGGAGACACCAAGCTCCACAAAGGTAATGTTCTATATCTTACTTTGGTGAGTAGGAACTGGGGTCTTAAAAGCTCATGATTGGCCATCTAAGGTGCAGCTACTAGTTTCTTCCTGTCTAAAGGAAGGAAGAGTGATTAAATTGAAGACACATAGAAACAATTAGTCCAATGGACTAATGGACCATGTGAACATGAATCTTCATGATCCTAAAACTAGAAGGAATAGATGCTTCCTGACCATTACCAACTTCTCTGAAAGGGATCATATTAGAAAGTCCTGGATAGAATGGGAAAAAATGTGGAACAAAACTCAAAACTGTAAAAAAAGATCTGGTCAGATAGGGACTAGTGTCACCTCCAACACTATGGCCCTTAGACACTCTTCAGGTCTGGAAATGAATTCAACCATCCCTTAGCTCAATTTCCAGCCAAACAATAGGATACAATAACACTAAGAAGGTATGCACACTTTAGAATAATCAACTATTTGAGATTAAAAGAATAACATTTACTCAAGGAAAAAGCTCAGAAGGGTTGGGAAAGAAGGAGGAATGAAAACAGTAAACACAGGGAGGAAATGGGATGTGATGTTGCTTTGTTCAGTTAGATGAAACAAAATGTGTATGAATTGGTGAATGGAAAAATGATCTACTCTGTAAACCTTCACCCAAATAATATATAGCTCCTTTGCCAATAAACATGACACTTCCTGGGGAAAGAGCATGCTGAGGCGAGGGAGGAGGGCCATTGTTAGGGTTGGGGAAATAAAAGTATAGACCTTTCAATTATCCATACTGGAGTACTGGTTTAATTTCTTATTTAGATATCTCTCTCTCTTACATTCCACTTCACTTTTATTTATATTCCACTTAGCTCCCTACTGGATTCTAATAAATATATATATAATCTCTCCCTCATTAAACTGAGACAGTTTGAGGGTGGACTGTACCATCTTCTTTTTCCTTTTTCTAAAAAAAAAACTCCATTAGTGCAGCACTGATACACACTGAAGGCACTCATCTATAGCAAGAAATTTGGAAAATTGAAAAAGATCCACATTTGTGCCTATTTCAAAGAGAGACAACCCAATAGAATGTGGAAAGGATCGAACAATGTCCTTAATATCACATGCAAGTAAAATTGTGCTGAAAATGACTTAAAAATAGTTGTGACAGTACATTGACAGAGAACTGTCAGAAATTCAAGCTGGATTTAGAAGATGTAGAACTCGGGATGTCATTGCAGATGTCAAATGGATCTTGGCTGAAAGCACAGAATGCCAGAAAGATCTTTAGTTGTGCTTTATTGGCTACACAAAAACTTTCCATTGTATAGATCATGACTAACTATGGGTAACATTGCAAAGAATGGATATTTCTGAGCACTTAATTGTACTCATGAGGAACCTGTACACAGACCAACAGGCAGTTGCTAGAACAGAACAAGGGGATACTGAATGGTTTAAAATCAGGAAAGGTGTGCACCAGGGTTATATTATTTCACCATACTAATTCAATCTGTATGCTAAATAAACAATTGGAGAAGCTAGACTTTCTGAAGAAGGATGTGGCATCAGGATTAGAGAAGAGTCATTAAGAACTTGTTATGCAGATAATACAACCTTGCTTACTGAAAGTGAAGAAGACTTAAAATACTTACTGATGAACATCTAAGACTAAAGCCTACAGTATGGATTGCATCTCAATGTGACGAAAATAAAAATCCTTACATGTGGATCAGTAAATAACATCTTAATAAATGAAGAAAAGGTTGAAGTTGTTAAAGACTTAATCTTGCTTGGATGTACAATCAACTCTCATGGAAGCAGCAGTCAGGAAATCAAATGGCATACTGCATCAGACAAATCTGCTGCACAAGACCTCTTTAAAGTGTATAAGAGCAAAGATGTCAATTTGAGAACTAAGGTGCATCTGATCCAAACAATTGTGTTTTTAATCACCTAATATGCATGTGAAAGTTAAATAATGAAGAAGGAAGAACCATAGAAGAGTCAATGCATTTGAATTATGGTGTTGGAGAAAAATATAAAAAGTACCAAGGACAAACAAGTTTGTCATGGAAGAAGCCAGACTTTCTTTGTCACATGTACTGTGAGAAGGAAGACCATTCTCAGCAACCAGACTGTTGACATTCCAGAGAATGTTGACATCAGTCTGAAGAGATGCACAGTTATTGTGAAGGGCCCCAGAGGAACCTTGTGGAGGAGCTTCAATCACATCAATGTAGAACTTTGTCTCCTTGGAAAGAAAAAGAAGAGGCTTCACGTTGACAAATAGTGGGGAAATAGAAAGGAACTGGCTACAGTTGGCACTATCTGTAGTCATGTTTAGAATATGATCAAGGGTATTACACTGGGTTTTCGGTACAAGATGAGGTCAGTGTATGCTCACTTCCCCATCAACATTGTTATCCAAGAGAATTGGTCTCTTGTTGAAATGTGAAACTTCCAGTGTGAAAAACACATCCGTAGGGTTTGAATGAAGGCAAGTGTTGCTTGTTCAGTACCTCAAGCCCAGAATGATGAATGAATTCTTGAAGGAAATGACATTGAACTTGTATCAAATTCAGCTGCTTTAATTCAGCAAGCCACAACAGTTAAAAACAAGGATATCTGAAAAATTTTGGATGATGTCTATGAGTCTGAAAAAGGAACCGTCCAACAGCCTGATGTATGAGATATAAAAGCTATCCAACTATGGAAATAAGGCAAGATGATTCAAGACCTACCGGTGGTGATATTTTTGATGTAATAAAATTTATCTAACAACAACCAAAAAAAACCCTAAGAAAAATGATGTACAGCCAGAATGCTCTTTAGAATCTAGGATAGCGACACTTCATCTTTCATACTTCAGATAAGTTATCATGAGGGACTTGGAGAAGGACATCATTGTTTGTAAAATGGAGGGTCAGTGAAAAAGAGGAAGATCCCTATCGAGATGGATTAACACAGTGGCAGCAGCAATGGACTCAAATATAACAATAATTTTGAGGGTGACATAGACAATGTTTCATTCTGTTGTGCATAAGGTCACTGTGAGTTGGGACCGACTGGATGGCACCTAACAACAACAACAGTACTTGACATAGAGCATACAGTCAGTGTTTAAAGATACTTTTTGAAAGCATGAAAATATTTTATGTTGAATGAAGACTCTGAAACACCTTCCCTCTCTTCCTGCCTCTCACAGATGTTCTTCATACTTCCTCTCTCGATGTAAAGAGTGAAGACATTGGGAGGAAAAATCCAGAATCAAACATATCTCCAATTTTTATATTTCAAGTCTTGTCTATTTTATGAGTTCAGAAGAATCAGGAAGAAAATTTTCACAACTGGACCAATAAATAACATCATGATAAATGGAGAGAAGTCTCAAGTTATCAAAGACTTTATTTTTCTTGGATCCACAATCAACAACACTCGTGGAAGCAGCAGTCAAGAAATATAATATATATGGGCACCTATACTGAGCACATGTAATAAATGATCAGTAAACTTATATTCAATTGATAAAATGTGTATGTAAACTCATTTTCTACCTATAATGTCTCAGGGGTGTTTCCATGCCAATATGGATAAATACCAAACCAAGGCAGCTGCTGTTGAGTTACTTCCTAGTCAGAAACACCCTGTGTGTTTGTGAGAGTAGGACTATATTGTATAGGGATTTTGATTTTCCTTTTCAGAAGCAGATCACTAAGCCTTTCTTTCAAGGCATCTCTGGATGGGTTTGAATGCCCAACTGCATGAATAATTTCTTTTAGAAAGGTCAGCATGAGGCTGGTCTCTTTGAAGTGGGAGGTTCAAGATATCCCAAATGTCCAACTTTTCCAATGTGTCATACCACTCCATAGTCCTTGATATCAACCACCACTCCTCCCCTCCTCACATTCCAGCATTTTGCAACAAGCTACAATGTCTCATAGAACTCTCAACTGTCAAAGGAAATGGCTCACACAATTGTGGAAACCTGCAAGTCCCAAATCCACAGTTCAGAGATCAGTCTAAAGGATTGTCCTCAACCATGTAGTTTCAGGAACTGAAGATACCGAATCAGCAGGTAAGACAACAGGTTGTTGGTACACAAGGCTGCAGGAGATGGTGAATCAAGTTGGATGGTGGGCTGAATGTCCTATGAATTGGAGGTAACGAAAACAACACTGTACACTTTTAGCGCTGATAGACAAAACTACATGATTTGAAGTATCATTGTAATTAGTAAAAATTAAAAAAAAAAGCTTTAAAAATTCAAAAACTAGATTAGCATAAAGTTTTATCCTTATAGATATATTTATACATGGAAACTGGGCTTATAAAATGTTTTGTTATAACTAATCATAAGGGATTTTTTTTTAAAAAAGCAAACTTTTCTGCTGAAGCATTACACAAAATTTTATAGTCATTTTGGTATTACCCTCTCTGACTTTGTCACCTGGTGTGGTTTGAGCCCTCTGCCCTCCCTTAGGGATACCACTGATTACATTAAAGCTCAGAGAAGGAAAAATGGTTAAGAAACAGTTCTCAGTGTGCACTAGATTGAAATCAGATCACATCTCAAATGGTGTAAAATGGACACATGTGTCCTAAGGATATTAGAATTTCTCAACCTGGAATCCTATTCTAAAACAAAATTAAAGCAACTGCAGAGAGAAACTATACTTGATTTTGTTCTTCAGGGCAAAGACTTTGTTTTACTTGTGTCTTGCCAATGCCTGGCATGGTGCCTGGCACATAAAAGGAACTGAAATATCTGCTTAATAATTACAATGATGGCATGCTCATGTTTAAAAACCCAAAAGACAGTGTCTTCTCTTAAGTTGACAGAAACACAAAAATTTGCATAAAGATTCTTGTGCATGTGTAGAGTATCTGCACTTCCGGAGAGACACTGAAGTATAATAATTAAGAGAAAAGCCCTCAAAGTCTAGATTTCTGCTAAACACCTGTTCAAGGCAACTTGGGCATTCTTTAACACTCTACTCAAAATCCCTTCCAGTTCTGCTTGCTACTAACACCACTTCTCCACTTTTATGTATTTGTTACAGCAGCAGCCCACTTGCAGGTCCTAAAATCTGTATTTATTATCTGTTGCTGTGTAACAACATCTTGCTGCATAACAACATCACCATAAAATTAGAAGCTTACAACGTTTATCACCTTACAGTTTCTGTGAACTGGCTAACTCAGAGTTTTTCACAGAATTGCATCAATGTGGCGCTGTAGAATAAAGCATTAGACTGCAGGGTCAGTTTGAACCACTGAACCAGCGGTGGTTCGGACTCACTAGCTGCTCCATGGAAACTCTATATGGAGTCACTATGGGTCAGAACCGACTCGATGGCGTGACTTGACAGCATTAACAACAACATCAAAACGTAGGTTAGGGTTGCAGCTATCCCAAGGCTCTGATTTATTCTTTAGAAATTTGTCCCTAAATCCAGCCCACATCCATGAGGAGAAGATTAAGCAAGGGCCTGGATATCAAAAGGCGTGGTTCGTTGTGGGCCATTTTAGAGGCTGCCTTGTTATTATTGAGTACCTTTGAATAGGTCGACTTAAGTGACCCCATGTGCCAGAGTTGTTGTTAAGTGCCATCGAGTTGGTTCTGACTCATAGCGACTCTGTATAGGGTTTCTGAGGAGTAGCTGGTGAGTTTGAACCGCCAACTTTATAGTTCAAGCCGACCTTGAGGTCCAGTACTTTATTGTACAGCGGCATACCAGGACTCATGTGCCAGAGTAGAAGAGCCGTATAGCATTTTCTTGGTGGTAGTCTTTATGGAAGCAAATTGCAGGCCTTTTTGCAGAGAGTCTCTAGAAGCCAATCTTTTGGGTCTTACTTCAGTGCTTAACTGTTGTGCCATTAAGGTTCCATTTTCTTTCCTTCTTCATTCCCTTTTTACCGTCTGTTACCACTTACTTCCTGTCTGTCATGGTCCAAGAGCTACAGCAGGCATCCAAGAACACAGACTCAACTTGTTGTTGTTGTTAAGTGCCGTTGAGTCGGTTCCAACTCCTAGTGACCCTGCATAGGGTGTCCGAAGAGTGTTTGGAGAATTTGAACTGTGGTCTTGCAGTTCAAACTGACCTGGTTTATTATCCCACAGCACCACACCAGGACTCTTTAGTGGCAAAGAAAGAGCCGATAAAATACCCAATTCACAAGCTTCAGTCACTCACCTTTGGGGCCATATACATGAACTTTGTAATAATCCTTTTCTGTTCAATGTTCTTATTTAACTTGCTTCGCCTTTAGAGCGCCACTCTTCTGCCTGTAGAAACAGACTCCAATCTCCACCCTATCCCTTATTATTTCTCGGATCTTCCTCTACCTCATTCCCTACACGTTGTCTGTCCCTACCCCTTCCTGGGCATCAACTAAAGGGCAAATGACCTTGCTTTAATGAGTGACAGATCTCATTCATGAAAAATAAACTTCCCATCTGCTTTATAAAAAACCAATTGAACATTATTGTGAGGACTTGTGAAACCAGATAAAGAGTCTGGGTTGTTAAATGTTTAAGCAATATTCTGCCAATGTTCTAGTAGTTCAAAACCACCAGTTATTTCGTGGAAGAAAGATGTAGCCGTCTGCTCCTGTAAAGATTTCAGCCTTGAAAACCCATGAAGAAGTTCAACTCTGTCCTGTAAAACCCACTAGCATTGAGCCAATTTGAACTCATGATTGTTGTTGTTAAGTGCTGTCGAGTTGGTTCTGACTCATAACGACCCTGTCTAGGGTTTCTGAGGAGCAGCAGATGTGTTTGAATGGACCTTGTGGTCTAGTGCATCATCCTGCAGAAGGTCAGTCTTTACAGGAGCAGTATTGTAGTCTCATCTTCGTACTGCAGAGTGACTGGTGGGTTTGAACTGATGGCCTTGCACTTAACTGTCCAGTGCTTATTCTACATCACCTCTTGGATTCTTACTCTGTCCTGTGTTATGTGTGTTACATGCCGTCCAGCCGGTTCTGACTCAGCCACCCTCTCTATAAGGTTTCCAAAGAGTGGCTGGTGAGTTTGAACCACCAACTTTGTGGTTAGTAGTCCAGTGCTTATTCTTATGCACCACATCAGGACTCCATTCTGAACTTTAGGTCGATATAAATCAGAAAGGCAATGGGTTTAATTTGGGGGTTTTTTGTTTGTTTGTTTTGTTTTGTTTTTTGGTGACACCTAGTGGTAGAGAATGGTAAGATAGCCTGTGATCTTGGAATGCTGTTGTTAGGAGCCATGGAGTTGATCTGACTCATCGAGACCCTATGCAGAACAGAATGAAATACTGCTTGGTCTCATGCCCTCCTCACAATTGCTGTTATGTTTGAACACATTGATGCTATCACTGTGTTAATCCATCTTGATGGGGGTCTTCCTCTTTTTCACTGACCTTCCACTTTTCCCAGCATGATGTCCTTCTCCAGGGACTGGACTCTACTGACAGTATGTCCAAAGTACGAAAGATGAAGTCTCACCATTCTCACATCTAAGGTGGATTCTGGCTGTACTTCTTCCAAGACAAGTATATTTGTTCTTCTGTCAGTGAATGGAATTTTCAATATTCTTCTCCAGCACCATAATTCAAATGTATCAATTCTTCTAAGGTTTTCCTTATTGATTGTCCATCTTTCACGTGCATATGAAGTGACTGGAAAATACCATGACTTGAGTCAGGTGCACATAAGTCATCAGATTGAAGAGGGGATAAGGCGAAGAAAGACCCTCCACTTAAAGTATGCAAAGCAATGTCTGCATGAGGCAGATGAGCCAGACACCTATTTAATCCCTGCCATCCCTCTGGATGTCCTCCTGTACCCTGTGTTTTCTGAATCTTCTAGGCAAAATGTTGAGAGGATTGACTCATTCCTTCAGTAAATATTAATTGAGCACCTACTATGTGACCTGCCTTGTTCTGGGCAATGAAATCAAAAGTGTATGCTCTCAGGTTCACAAGTTTAGCTACTGTCTTCACATAGAGTCTGGAATCCAGACTCCACCAGAGTGGAAGTAATACCTGAGCTATTTGTTCCACAAGTGAAATTACTAAGGCTCACAGAGGTTATGTGCCTGGGCTAAGGTCACAGAACAAGATACTCCAGAATCTAGACTACAATCCAGTTTCCCAACTAAAACTAGTCCTTGAAACACTCACAGCTATCAATATTTGTTTGTAGGCATTTTGGGAAAGTTAGAGACCTAACTAGAGAACGTGTTTAAATAAATTCATTTGTTCAAATACAGCTTTTCAGTAAGTATTTTGACTGATGAATGAACTAGGTAAAAAGAAGCAACCATACTTTTTGACTACAAAATCAGAGGAGTCTCAGACATTCACAGGCATCTTATGAGGTCGTATGCTGTATCCACCTCCCTAAGTTAACAACAACAACAAAAAAGGTGTGTGTGTGTGGGGGGGGGGAGAATGTGTCCTGTTATTGCAGTGGGGTTATGCATTGGATTGGTAGCTCCAAGGTTAGTGGTTCAAACCTCCAGTCACTATAAGTGAGAAAGATGAGACTGCACCATAAAGCAGAATTACCCTACCCAAATGTGGTACCTTGAATTTATTGAGTATGGCTTTTCCATCCAATGTCTTCGTCATTGTCAACAAATGATTGGATTATTGTTGTTGTGAGTTACTGTTGAGTTGATTCCGAGTCATAGAGAACATATACACAATAGAACAAAACACTGCCCAGTCCTGTGCCAACCTCAAAATCGTTGTTAAGCTTGAGCCCATTGCTGCTGCCATTGTGCCAATCCATTTTGTTGGGAGTCTTCCTCTTTTTTGCTGACTCTCCAATTTACGAAGCATGATGTCCTTCTCCAGGGACTGGTCTCTCCTGATAATATGTCCAAAGTATGAGAGGTGAAGTCTCACCATCTTGACCTCTGAGGGGCATTCTGGCTGTACTTCCTCCAACACAGATTTGTTGTTCTTCTAGCAGCCCATGGTACTTACCATTTTCTTCTCCAACAGCGTAACTCAAATGCATCAATTCTTCTATGGTGTACCTTATTCAATGTGCAACTTTCACATGCATATGTTGTTGTTGTTAAGTGCCATCAAGTCGATTATGACCCATAGTGACCCTGTATAGGGTTTTCAAGGAGAAGCTGGTGAATTTGAACCACTGACCTTCCAGTTCAAATGACTTTGCAGTCTGATGCATTAGCCCACAACACCACAGCATGACTCCATATAAGACTTGGTTAGGCTCATCTTAGTCCTCAAACTTTGCTCTTGAACACTTTAAAGAGGTCTTGTGCAGCAGATTTGCCTAATGCAAATATGTTATTTGATTTCTTGACTGCTGCTTCCATTAGTATTGATAGTGAATCTAAGCAAAATGAAGTCTTTGATAACTTCGATCTTTACTCCATTTTTCATGATGATATTTATTGGTCCAGTGGTGAGTATTTTTGTTTTCTTTACATGGAGTTGCAACCCATACTGATGGTTATGGCCTTTGACCTTCATCAATCAGTATTTTAAGTCGTGTTCCCTTTCCGTAAGCCAGGTTGTATCATCTGCATATCCCAGGTTGTTAGTGAGTTTTCCTCCAATCCAATTCTTCATATAATCCATCTTCTCTGATTATGTGTGCAGAATAAAAATTGAGTAAGTATGACGAAAGAATACAACCCTGGCACACACATTTCCTGATTTTAAACTATTCAGTCAGTGTCCCCTTGTTCTGTCTGTTCTCACAACTGCCTCTTGGTATACATGCAATTTCCTCATGAGCACAATTAAGTGTCCCAAAATACCCATTCTCTGCAAAAAAATTCATAACTTGTGAATATACCCATAGTCGAAGGCCTTTGCATAGTCAATAAAGCACAGGTAAACATCCTTTGGTACTCTCTATTTTCAGTCAAGATCCATCTGACATCAGCAATGATATCCCTTGTTCCATGTCCTCATCTGACTGTGTCTTGAACCTTTGGCAGTTCCCTGTCAATGTACTGTTTCAGCTAATTTTGAACTGTCTTTAGCAACATTTTATTTGCATGTGATATTGATGCTATTGTCTGATGATTTCTGGATTCCTTTGGGTCACCAGGGATGGGGATATGTAGACCTGGTTCTAACCCCAACTCTCTTATTTTCTATCTATGTGATGTTGGCAAATTAACTTACCACTGAGTCTAATTTCTCTGTAAAAGCAATGCAAAGCTCTGTGTTCTGGAGAGAGCCTCAGTCATTGATGATATGGTGCTTTACAAATTGGAATAATTTTCCATGCATTCCCTTGTTTTGATAAAACACCTTAGTGTGGTAGAACAGACGTCGGAAGCCAGAAAGCATTGATTTGTAACTCAGAATTGCCACAAGCAGCTCTGTGACCTTGAATAAGTAGCGTAATCATTGTGATGTGGGAGCCTCAGCCATGAAATACATGTGATCATGGTACTGAAGGTTATTGTGATAATCAAACATAGAATATACATAAAATGCCCATGACTCAGTAAACGGTATGTGTCACTATT
>NW_006408681.1:1428160-1438253 GCF_000296735.1 Chrysochloris asiatica
GGCAGCAGTGGTGAGGTTGGCCCAGGATCGAGCATTGTTTCATTCTGCTGTGCATGGGGTCGCTATGAGTCGGTTCCAACTCGAAGGCACCTGACAACAACAACAACAACAGATTGGCTCAATTGTGTAGTCTTGGGCAAGTTACTTAGTCACTTTGTTCCTCAGTTTCTTAATCTGTGAAATAAGGATGAAAATAGTAGCTTCTCAGAGGATATGAAGATAGAATGGGTCAATATACCATGCACTCATGCCTTAGTTTCTTACTAAGTGCTGTTAAAACAGAAATATCACAACAGACTGCCTTTAACAAATAGAAATGCATTTTCTCATAGTTTGGAAGACTGTAAGTCCAAATTCAGGGCTCTGGCTATAAGAGAAGGCTTTCTGTCTCCGTGGCTCAGAGGAAAGTGTCTTGGTTCTTCGAGGTCTGTGCCTTGACTCCTTGGCAACTTCAAATAGCATGCACCGTTTTCTCTGTTTGTCCTAGCTTCTCTGTGTTTAATTTGCTCTTTTTAGATCTTAAAGGCGATCAACTGGTCTATGACACAACCTACACTGACAGAATAAAGACAGTCCTTTTCCCAGAGGGGATTACATCCACACGTATAAAGGTTTAGGATTAACAACACATTATTATTATTATTATTTTGAGGGAGGCATAATTCAATCCATGACAGACCTAAGTAATAACTCATAAAATGTTAAGGTCAGCTATTTCGGATCGATTCCAGTAGTATCTTGTGTAGTTAGCTGAATTTATTATCCTCCTCTTTAGAAGTAGGGAAACAGAGAATCAGAGAGGCTCTGCCTGGTCAGGATTATATCCCTTCTCCAAGTGGAAGATCTAGATGCTTTGTATGAGTCCAGATTATTTGATTCTAGAATCGGTAGTTTTTTAACACCCAGAAGTGCACCTTCCTCCTAAAAGTGCACACTCTGAAGTAACTTGTCCCCCACTGGAAGCCTGGAAGTTAGTCTTACAATCCCTGACACGGGCCATGGAAGATAATATCCACAAATACACATGACATAGGTTTTCTGGCTACTTACTTCCAGTTCATGATATAACACACTATTGCTTCCCATAGAGGTTTGAGAAAAGACAAAATTCAGTGCCCAGCGACTCTAACGGGGTTTTTTTCTGATGCTAAGCAACCTTGTCATTGATCTTAAGAAGCTATTAGGAGCTGGCATCATCATTTCGATATCTATACCAGTCCAACAGAGTCATAAAAATTTAATAAATAAATAAATGAACGAGAACATAGATAATTTCCTCTAAGTAGATAAGGAAATTGTAGCTTATAGAACTTAGACCCATGATAACAATTCTACATTTGTTTTGATTTATTTTATTTAACAAGCACAGATTTCCTCACTTCTTGTTGTTAAGTGCTGTTGAGTAGGTTTTGACTTGTAGCTACCCTGTATAGGGAGCCGCAGTTGAGTTTGAACCGTCAACCTAGCGGTTAATTTTCCAGTGTTTATTCAACAATGTCATGTCTATATAGGACTATAATGCCATCTTTCAGACTTCATTATACTTCATTTTCAAAGGAAGCTGGTCCCTGACTTATTTACGTATTTATCCTTATTTTACTTAAAAACAAAAATATGTTTTTCCTTCCCCTCACCTGCTAGGTGTCCCTAAATGGCTGATGCACCTTAGTTTCCTTTGCCAAATTAATTTGACTGAAAACTGAATATGTGCCAGGCACTTGTCTAGGTGCTGGGAAATAGCAAAGAGAATAAAAATTTATCTTTATAAAATTCTTTGCCATGACCGAGCTTACAAGTAAGTGGGAAGGTGAATCACAGAGCTAGGATGAATGGAGCTATGATTTCAACTGGGGACTAAAGTTGCTTCACTGAGAAAGTGACAGGAAGTTAAGGAAGCAAGTCGTGAAGTATCCCCGAAGAAAGAGGGAACAGTCAGTACAAATGCCCTTTGTCAGGAAGGAGACAGGGAGCAATTAACCATGAGGAAGACAGAAACTGGGGGGCCTAGGGGTTGACACTGAACTGTGCAGGGCCTTGCAGGCCTCCATGAGAACTTGAGCTTTTGCTCTGAGAGAGCAGGAGGTCACTGGAGGGTTCTGAGTAGAGGTGAGTCATCTTATGAGATCACTCTGAATGGCATGTGAGAAGTAGGGATGATGCGGGTGATGGACCAGAGTGGTGCTAGTAGAGATGCCATGGAGTCTTCTACAGGATGGTTTGGAACTCCCCAACACTCAGCCAATGCTGATTTCTCCTTGAGATGAGAAGCCTGTAGTGAGAGGTCACTTAAGTGAGTACATCTCCTCTCACAGCTCCAGTTGCCGTCCCAGATATCTTCTCCAAGGTCCCTCTCTGCTTCCATTTGGCATTATCACAGTCACTTCAAACTCAGTTTGTGTTTCCCCCACCTGTCATGCCTCACCACTGAACTGGTTGCCAAGTCAGACACACGGAAACTCACCTTTTATGACTTCTCCCCTGTCATATCCACCTGCGTTTAGCTCCTATTCTTTTACATTTCTGTGCCTTGAAGGCATCTGCTTTTCTCCACATCCTCTCTAAACTACCAACATGAAGGCATCTGCTTTTCTCCACATCCTCTCTAAACTACCAACATGTTTGCATTAGCCTCTCACTCCTGTGCCCCCTCACCCTAATCCCTTCAAGCAAATCCAAGTTTTAACTATGTAAATCTCATCAGATCACACCCCTGCTTGAAATCTTTTAGTGCTTTTCCACTGTTCCTTGATAAATATCAAATGCTTTGCAAAATCAAATTCTTATCTCTCTCCTGAAATAGTTGACTTTTTCCTAGTCTCTTATCTCATCTCCTGGCAATACCAGTGCCACCACCATGTGAGCAAGGAAGAGCTGCCGGAAGTACTCCAGAGGCCACAGCCCAGGTGGTGCAGTGGGTAAGCTTTGCTGACAGCGACACAGTTCCCCCCAACCAGTACCTGGATGTTCCCCACTTGGGGGTCACAGAGAATGCCAAGGAGGTGAGGCAGATTTGGGGGCTGCCAGATGTTCATTTGATAATGAGGACTTTCCTGGTGGGCGAACATGTGGCCCTAGCTGACATCACATTTGTCTGTACCCTGTTGTGGCTCTACAAACAAGTCCCACAGCCTTCTTTCCATCAGGCCTTCCCCAGTACCAACCACTGGTTCCTCACCTGCACTAACCAGCCCCAATTCTGTGAAGTTCTGTGAGAAGATGGCAAAGTTTATTACTGTAAAATTTTCAGGGAGCCACCCTAAAAGGACATCTCACGGAAAGAGAAAGAGCCTCAGGAAAAGCAGCAGAAGCCCCAGGCTGAGCGGAAAGAAGAGAAGACGCTGTGGCTCTGGGTCCAAAGGCCAAGACGGTTGAATGTGAGCAGGTGCTGGCTGTTGAACCAAAGGCCAAGGACCTTTTGCTCATCTGCCCAAGAGTACATTTGTGTCGGGTGAATTGAAGTGCAAGTACAATGGATCTTAGCTGAAAGCAGAGAACATCGGAAAAATGTTTACCTGTGCTTTATTGAATCTGCAAAGGCTTTCGATTGTGTGGATCATGACAAGCTATGGATAACATTGTAAAGTATGAGTATTCCAGAACAGTTAATTGTGCTCATGAGAAATCTGTACCTGTATCTGTACCCTGTTCGAACAGAACATGGGAACACTGAATGTTTTAAAATTAAGAAAGGTGTGCCACAAAGTTGTATTCTTTCACCATACTTATTCAACCTGTATGCTGAGCAAAGAATCTGAGCAGCTGGGTTCTATGAAGAAAAATGTGGCATCAGGATTGGAGGAAGACTCATTAACAACCTGCAATATGCAGATGACACAACCTTGCTTGCTGAAAATGAAGAGGACTTAAAACATTTACTGATGAAGATCAAAGAACACAGCCTTCGGTATGGGTTGCATCTCAATGTCAGGAAAACAAAACTCCTCACCATTGGACCAATAAACAACATTCTTATCAACGCAGAAAAAATTGAAGTTGTCAAGGACTTCATTCTTCTTGAATCAACTATCAACACTCACAGAAGCAGCAGTCAAGAAATCAAACGACGTATTACATTAGGCAAATCTGCTGCACAAGACTTTTTTAAAGTGTTGAAGAGCAAAGATGTCAGCTTGAAGACTAAGGTGCACCTGACCCAAGCCATGGTATTTTCAATAACCTCATATGCATACAAAAGCTGGACAGTGAACAAGGAAGACCGTAGAAGAATTGATGCTTTTGACTTATGGTATTGGAGGAGAATATTGAAAGTGCCATGGGCTGCCAAAAGAACCAATAGATCCATTTTGGAAGAAGTGCAGCCAGAGTGCTCCTTGGAGGCCAAGATGGCCAAACTTCGTCTATCATACTTCAGACATATTGTCAGGAGGGACCAGTCACTGGAGAAGGATATCATGTTTGGTAAGGTGGAGGGTCAGATAAAAAGAGGAAGACCCCCAACAAGATGGATTGGCCAAGTGGCAGCATCAAGGGACTCAAGCATGGCAACAGTAATGAGGTTGGCCCAGGATCGGGCAGTGTTTCATTCTGCTGTGCACAAAGTTGCTATGAGTTGGTACTGACTCAATGGCACCTAACAACAACAGGAACTCCAACAAAGACACAGTCTCTGTGACACTGCCATATTTCTGGGAGCACTTTAATAAAGATGGCTGGTCTTTATGGTATTCTGAGTACTGCTTCCCTGAGGAGCTCATCCAGACTTTCATGAGCTACAAACTCATCACTAGAATGTTCCAGAGATTAGACAAGCTGAAGAAGAATGCCTTCACCAGGGTCATCCTCTTTGGAACCAACAATAGCAGCTCCAGTTCTAGAGTCTGGGTCTTCAGAGGCTAAGAGGTTGCCTTCTGGCTGAGTCCAGATTGGCAGGTGGGCTACGAGTCCTATACATGGCAGAAGCTGGATCCTGGCAGTGAGGAGACTCAGATGCTGGTTCCAGAATACTTCCCAGGGAGGGAGCTTACCAGTACATGGGCCACTTCTTCAACCAGGGCAATGTCTTCAAATAAATAGTATGTCATCCACCACCTGGCTGCCTGTACTTGCCATTCAGGGAGATGGGAGTCGTTAAAGGGAAGTGAACATTGTAAAAAAAAGATGTACATCCTCAAAAACCCTATACTGGGTACTATGAGCAGAAACTGACTTGATGGCACTTAACAGCAACAACAACATACAATGTGGATATGCTGGACAAAGGAATGATTCATATCCCAGCAAGAGGGATCAGGATAGCTTGAAATTTCATTGCACTATTCAAAACAGTGAGCAATTTAAAACTTATGAATTGTTTATTTCTAAAATTTTCCATTTTATATTTTGGATAGCTGTTGAAAATGACTAAATGAAACTATAGAAAGTGAAACTCTTGAATAGTAGATAAAGGGCAACTACTGTATCTTGCCTAAGATTGCACAGCCATTGAGTAGTAGCAAAGCTAGAATAAGTTCCCAGACACATAACTGTGTTATGATATAAAGAACCTGAAGCCCTTCTGTGTGTTCCCAGCTTGCTACTACTCCCAGTGATCTTGGAGTCTGAGCCAGGATCTATGGATGCTCCCTAATGCCTCTACAGTGGGTGAAAAATGAGAAGGGATTAAATTTAGAGTTCATTCAGCAGGAAGACTAATACGCTACAGGAAACAATTTTATCCAATTTTACATTCAATTTCCTGTTGTCAGTTTACAGGAATTTGGAGATAAGACAGAGAACATCTCATGGTAAAGAAAGTTATTGGATTTTCATTTACTGACCGCAGTACCTAAGGGTCTGAATAGGAATACAAATCCTAGCTCTTAAAGGTGAATCTTTCACATGCTATGAACTTTAATTAGTAAGAATATGGACTCTGCAAATGCTCTAGTTCTACCTAGGCACATTTCCATTGTTAGAGTGGTAGAGCCCAAAGTAGATTGCCTTCTTTTCTACTCTCAGGCCATAAGATTATCAGCAGCACTGAGGGAAGTCCAAGTCAGTTGAAGGTTGGAAGTTGTAAGAGCTAAGATGGAGGAGAGAGAATGGGAGGAAGGACCAAACATAGATTCAGGTTATGGAGTCCCAGTGTTAGGCAGATAGAAGAGAGAATAAGTTAGTTTTCTTCACATATAAACAGTACAAAATTTTCACAATAGAAAATTTTAGTCCATTATCCAATTACCTACATTTTCACATGGTCATTCTGAAATCATCTTTGCTCCACACAAGCCAGTACTTTAAGTATCCAGCCCTGAAAATGGTTTTCATCAAGGGTGTGGAGGTGAGGATCAGATCAATCACAAAGAATGCAGGAAATGTCAGGGTAAAAGGAAAGATAGAATGGGAAACATTCAAAATCAGAAACACACAAAGAATAGGATTGATCTGATATGATCAAGGAATTAATCATAATACCAGTAGAATTCATCAACATAATAGTTAGCTCATGAATACAAATATAATAGACTATTGTAATAGGAAAGAAGTACATTAGACCCAGGAAGAAATGATCAATTATGGGCTCTAAATTATGATAGGAAAATGTAGAAATCAGGAGAGAGTTATCAGGCAACCTGGAGCCCGACCCAAAGGAAAACAGCATAAAAAAAACAGAAACTGTCTTGATGCTCCCCATTCTCATCTCTTGGAGAACATCTATGCTATACTTCATTAAACCACTTTGCTTGCTTAAACTTCTGTCTCTCTGACTCCTTTCATGTGTGTACTGTGTCTATGCCCTACCAATTCTTTGGAGGGACAGTAGGACTGAACCAGGATGCTTTATCTGTGATGTAAAACCGAGAGTATCTACATCCATGGCTACACATTTTTAATAGATGGTAGTATTCCACCCTGTGAGTGGGGAAAATGATGCCATTCTCAAAGTCAAGTTCATTATCAGATTCATATATGTCCTACCCTTGGGGACATTCACAAGTCACTAGAGATATATGACTCTAGAGCTTTCAGGCAACACCAACCTTAAGCAATAATTTGGCTTAAGATTTTTGCATAATAACATATTCTAGACATTTTACCACTGGGCCATCAGAGCTCCTAACTGACCTATAGTAGCACTCAACTAGTGTCGATTTCTTTTTCATCTACTATTCTCATTCAGTTCCATCACTTCCACATTTGCACGTCTGAATTCAACAGGTTTGCTATGAGACTAAAATGAGATAAAACAATTACATGCTCAGCACAATTACAATTTACTAGTTGTTGTTGCTAAGTGCTGTCGAGACGATTCTGACCCATAGCAACCCTGTATAGAGTTTCTAAGGAGCAGCTGGTGAGCTTGAACCACTGACCTTGCAGTTCAAATGACTTTGCAGTCTGACACATTAACCCACAGCACCACACTAAGACCCTCGCCGCACTTTATTGAAATTATGTAATGTACAAGTTTCTAACATATGGAAGACATTTAATACATTTGCTAAAACAAAACAAAGCAAATAGAAAATGGTTGGAAAGTTTGTTGTTGTTGTTAGGTGCCATTGAGTAGGTGCGGACTCATAGTGACCTTATGCACAGCAGAATGAAACACTGCTCAATCTTGGGCCAACCTCACTATTGTTGCCACGCTTGAGCCCATTGATGCGGCCACTTGGCCAATCCATCCTCTTTTTTCTCTGACCCTCCACCTTACCAAACAGGATACCCTTCTCCAGTGACTTGTCCTCCTGACAATATGTCCAAAGTATGAGAGACGAAGTTAGGCCATCTTGGCCTCCAAGGAGCACTTTGGCTGCATTGCTTCCAGCACAGATCTGTTGGTTCTATGGGCAGCCAATGGCACTTTCAATATTCTCCTCCAACACCATAATGCAAAAACATCAATTCCTCTACAGTCTTCCTTATTTACTGTCCAATTTTCACATGCATATGAGATTATTAAAAATACCATGTCTTGGGTCAGGTGCACCTTAGTTCTCAAGCTGACATCTTTGCTCTTCAACACTTTAAAAAGATCGTCTTGTGCAGCAGATTTGCCCAATGCAAATCTAATCTCTTGATTGCTGCTTCCGTGAGTGTTGATAGTTGATCCAAGAAGAATGAAGTCCTTAACAACTTCAATCTTTCTCTATTGATAAGAATGTTTGTTTATTGGTCCAGTGGTGAGGATTTTTGTTTTCTTTACATTGAGATACAATCCATACCAAAGGCTGTGTTCTCTGATCTTCATCAGCAAATATTTTAAGTTTGAAAGTAGCTAAACTTAAAAAAAAGACAACCTTCTTGCCTTCCTGACTTTCATGGATGTGTCCCAGATCAGAGTGATGGAAATTAAACCAGACTCTAAGCAATGATTCCAAAGAAGGTAACAAAATCCAGAGTTTGGAGTTAATCTTCTTCATATATGAACAGCACAACATTTTCACAATAGAAACTTCTAGGCCATCATCCAATTGCCTACCTACATTCTAACATGGTCATTCTGAAGTCATCTTTGTTCCATACCAGCCAGCACTTTGAGTGTCCAGCCTTGAACATGGTTTCCATCACTGGTGTGGAGGTGCAGAGCCTAGAAGGAGGCTCTGGATTTGCCCTGGTCTTGCTTTATCATGTGACCTTAAGTAAGCCATTGTTCTCACTTGAACTTCTGTATCTTCATCAGGCCTAGCTCTCATTGTGCAGTTGTTTTGCTTGAGAACCAGGTCAACTGTTACCTCTCTCCTGAAACATTTAAAGAACTCTTCTACCTCCCCACTGCTAGGTAGCCACTTCCTCCAGCCACTTGCCTCAGAGTGTGTCCATTTCTCTATTAAAGTACTATGAGTACTGTATGTTTGATATCATCTCTCTTCTTTGTGTGTCTGATTGACTGAGAAAACACTAAAAAGCATAGTACTCTAAACTAGGGCAAATTTTTTCTATAGAAGTCCAGATAGTAAATAGTTCAGACTTTGGGGGCCTGTCACAACTACTACATTTTATCATTACAATGCCAGAGCAGGTATCAGCATATGTAAATGAATGGGAATGTTTGTGTTACAATAAAACTTTATTTATGTGTCCTGAGATTTGACTTTTATATAATTTTCACAGATCATAAAATAGCATTCTTTTAAATTTTTGCCATCAATCATTTAAAAATGTAAAAAGCATTCTTAGCAGACAGGCCGTACAAAAACAGAAGACAAGCCAGATGTGGCTCAGTGGTCATAGTGTGTTGATTCCTGCTCTAAATTGATTCCTGCTCTAAACTAATATTCGATATTTGTTTAATTACACGCATTGTTGAAACTGTCTAAACCTCTCTTTCCTTTCATGTCTATAGATACTGCTTTCTATCCGGTGTATAGAACCTCATGCTTGCTTCTCCCCACTGGCAAGTGGGATGCTCCTTTTTTTACCTGTTGCCCTTTTTTCTTGAGAGTTTGACCTGTTGCCTTCCCCTCTCTCTGTTCCTTCAAAGGATCTGTGGCTTTCCTACTTCTGGAGCGCTAGGCCTGGTTTTCACTACACAAGCCAACTTCCCAGCAGTGAGCCTCACGTGAGCTGTCCCTGCTTCCAAAGAATGAGGATTACAAGAATTCTGACATTCTTTGAACATGTATTTTAGTTTTGAATTGGGGTGAAAGGAAGATTTAGCTTGCCTCTATCCTTTCTTTTATATATAATTGCAAACAATAGTTCATAATTATATTAACATTGACTGAGCACTGACTATATTCAACACTGTACAAAGGGATTTTCCATGTCTTATTATTTTAATGCTTTTCCTTTAATAAGATTGGCTTCTCCCTCTCTCAAGATCTATTTTAGAAATAAAAGTTAGTAGACACAATTTTTGTAAATATAAATAGACTCGTTCTGATAAGAGCCATAATAAAACCACAGTTTATTGAAAGCTTAGTAAATCAGGCACCATGTTATGGGTTATTTCATTAAATCTTCAAAACAGCACCACACTTAGGAGTTTGTCTAAGAGGGTTGTTGTTGTTGTTAAGTGCTGTTAAGTAAGTTCCAACTCATAGCGACCCTGTGGTTTGTAGTCCAGTGCTGATCTTACAGCACCACACTTAGGAGTTCATCTAAGAGGATTGTTGTTGTCAGGTGCCATTGAGTCAGTACCAATCCATAG
>NW_006408681.1:1441617-1444620 GCF_000296735.1 Chrysochloris asiatica
CTTTCAGAATCAGAGAAACTCACAAGCCACCACAGTATGACAAACTGACAGACGAGTAGTGGCTGCTTGGTTTTAAGTGGAAACTGTCATTTTAAATTTCGAGGAGATCTGGGCACATGCATAGTAGAACACTCCAGGGATGGGGGTTGCATGTCCATTTGCTCAGGCATCCCCTCTAGTCACCAGAATGGAGGTGCACAGACAGCAAGAGATGAAAAAAAAAGAATATCCATTCCTGTATCTCTGTGGTTCTGTCAGGCATTCATGGCTGTTCTAATCCTCCTGCTTGATCTCTCCCAAGATGGTAGTTCCAGGAGCAGCTGAGTATCTTGAATTAGAAAGTAACGGATTTCTTGATTGTGCTACAAATTCCCCTAGCTGTAAGCCTTCCAAGCTTCTACATATACCTTTATATGTGGTTCAGAGTTCTAGCACTATCTCCTGAGCCTGCTTGATCTGGTATTCTGTGTTGTTGCTGACGGAGCTACTCACTGTACCTCTACCTGATCTGCCATCTTGTCTCCATCTAAGAGGGTGGTGGTGGTGGTTATGTGCCGTGGAGTCGGTTCCAACTCATAGTGACCCTGTACAAGGCTGTAAATCTTTACGGCAGCAGAAAGCCTCATTTTTCTCCTGTGGAACAGTTGGTAGTTTTGAACTGCTGACCTTGCAGTTTGCAGCTCAATTCGTAACCACTATGCTTCAGAACTCCTTCTAAGAGGGTAGATAGTATTATTTCAATTTTATGATGCAAACTGAGGCTTATGAAGGTTAACTAGTCTAAAGTCATTTAGCTAGAAACTAGTAGAATAAGGTTTTGATCCAAGTGACCTGACTCCAGTGTCTCCTAACTTTCAGTAATTCTGTCCATAGACCCTAATCCATTATTTCACCATCATTATTTTAAAGTACTTACTGAGTTCCCTTACCATCTTCCTTTAAATTATTTTTATTTTGCTTTGTATTTCCATGTTCATTTAAAAATCCCTAGTTCTGACTCCACCACTAATACATATATCTTCCTCATACCTTGTAATACCCTTGAACTTGAAAACTGCAATCATTTTATCAATTCTGTGCCACTAGTTTATATAAATATTGGAGGGAAGAATAATCCTGAGAAGGTATCAAAAGTCGAGCTGAAAACCCTACTTTCAAGCTCAATGGATCTTCTACAACTCTGTTTTTCTTGGAGCCTCAGTCTATTTATTACATATGCAAATATCCAAAGTTCTCTTGGGTCCAGGTGAAATGCCATCTCTGTAATTAATACTGAGAGTCATGGAATCCTTGTGGAATGTAACAGGAAAGCAACATTCCAATGGGATTTCCATATCTCAGTTGTCTTATCTGTGAAGTAGGAACTATAATTGTGCCCAGAGCATAAGGCTACAGTGAGGATGAAATGAAACAATACAAGAAATATTTTCAATGCTGTGTCAGGCATGAAGAAGGTGAATGCACACTCTCGATGATTGTTATTGCTGTATTATAGGGAATTTAGTTTCCAGGTGGCAACTGAAGTGATGATCTAGTTCCACTTACCTTGTTCACCTCCCTTCCCCCAAAATCAGTCAGAAGTAGGAGTCTTACATCTTCCCAGTGTAAGCCCAAGATGGCTAAGAGTTGTGGGGGACAAAGAGATCAGCCATGCATAGTCCTTAGGGATCTACTTGTCAGAGACAGGGTCCTGCAGTGTATTTTACTGTATGATTTATGACAGCTGCAGTTTTGATAAAACAACTTCATTCCCATGTTCACAGAATCAACAAGGACTGAAGGAGTCCTTCATTGTCATGGTCATACTGCATTTTGAAGAAAAAGTAACATTCAATAGGTGGTATTGCAAACTCTGAGACCTAAAAAGGTCTTGGGATCATTAGTTGCCAAAGATGATCAGGACTCCTGGTGCAGCTCTGTAGGATAAACACTGGACTGCAAAGTCAATTTGAACCTATTACAGGGTCGCTGTGAGCTGGAACTGACTCTATGTCACTTAACAACAAAGATAAACAGGAGTGTGGTTTGGTTCCTTACAATGAAAAGCATGACCATCGTGAGAACTGTTCTTCTGCTTTCTTTTTCTATATTCCAAATGAATGTTTTCCCATAGTACAATAGTTCCATGAGTGGTTAATGGTGAGCCTCTAAAAAAGGATTCCCCAGACAAAGACATGAGGCAAACTCTAAGGCATTTTTTCCCCCATTTCTATGGCATGTAATGAGTCTTGGTGTGGCGCTGTGGTTTAATACACCAGACGGCAAATCCATTTGAACTGCAAGGTCAGTGGTTCAAGCTCACCAGCTGCTCCTCAGAAACCCTATCCAGGGTCGCTATGGGTCGGAACTGACTCGATGGCACTTAACAACAACAATGGCATGTAATGTGGATAGCTGTTCACACTGCTGATGAGGCCGCTGCTTTACCCACACTAATGAAGACACAAATCTCCTGAGATTTCATTTTTATTGGATCCTCTGAGATTTAAAATGTACAGATTATTGCTCAGTTGGGGTTACTTCTCCAGAACATTAACCTCATGAATTACAAGTGACTTTGCCCAACATTTCTTTCTTTTCAGCTTCATTTTCTGAGGGCTAGAAAAATAGGCTTCCTCCATATGCTGACAACAACCTCAATTCACTCATCCAAATTTATCATTTGTTGCTTCTGTTCTTGTTCATTCAGTCCTGGTCAAGTCATCTGACTTCCTCAGTACCTACATACCCATTGCCACTGAGTCGATTCCAACTCATAACCACCCTCTTAGGAGAGTGGAGCTGTCTTGTAGTGTTTCCAAAGCTTCAGTCTTTAAGGAGACTGATAGGTACATCCTTCTCAAGCAGAATGGCTGGTGGGTTCAAACACCCAACTTTTCTGCTGGCAGCTGAGCACTTAACCACTGCACCACTAGGGTTCCTTACTTCTTCAGTGCAAACCTAAAATCTACCTCATGAATATTCTCAAACACTGGATGTAGAAGGATGCCAACGTTTATTGTT